>NW_027457011.1:7500-22500 GCF_040206685.1 Ascaphus truei | reverse complement strand
ACTCACACAGAGCTATATTTCTATATGAATAGTGGGTATTAACCCCATCTTTGCCGAAACACTATACATTCAATCAGAACGAAGTAACAATACACCATCAGGGTATATCTATATTCCCACCAAAGTAATACTCAAAAACAAGTCTGTCTATAGTTCCAAACCTAAAGTGTGCCTGCGCGACCAGCAAACACACACAGAGCAATATCTCTATATGAATAGTGGGTATTAACACCATCATTGCCGAAACACTATACTTTCAATCAGAACGAGGTAACATAACACCATCAAGGTACATCTATATCCCCACCAAAGTAATACTCACCCAGCCAGCCACACAGAACAGCTAGGGACCCTTTGTCCACTGTGGCTATGTGCATGGCTGACCCTGGCGGTGCATCTACCTGCGGGACCACACACTGCTAGTGGCAACATTAAAATACAGAGACACAGAAGAATTAAGCCTAAGGCATAGGGTGTAATACACTCCAGCACCACCAGATGTCACGTTTGAGTGGCTAACATCCACTACAGGACATACACTGATTTACCTTGATATACTTTTGAGATATGCTCAACATCTAAGGCACCACAGTGAATTAACATGAGCTATACCTGCTGAAGGGCCCAGAATAATTTCTCTGGACCTACTTCTGTGACATAATTAGTGTCTTTTAATATAGTGAATACTAGTTTTTTACTATTTGCTATTTTTATTGCACAATCACAATTTTGATTAAAAACATTTATTATTTTGCTATACACACTTTTTTTCCCCTGACCACATTTATTCCATAACGGTCTGCGGTGCGCCTATAAAGGGATTCTTTTCTGTGTACCTCTCTAGATACACTCATTTTCTGTACATGTGTATGTATATATATATATAAATATATATATATCTATATATATATATATATATATATATATATATATATATATATATATATATATATATATATATGTATATATATATATACGACTATTAAGGTTAAAGATAATGGTGAAAGACAGGGTTGCAGACCTGTCTAAGACATGCAAATGAATATACAGGAATATTTACAGTATATATATATATATATATATATATATATATATATATATATATATATATATATATATATATATATATATATTGCGCGCGCACACACACATATAACGTTTTATCCAACTTTTTCATTTATCATTTGTAGAGAAAATGAACATTGTCGCCAGAAGCGCTATTTTTTCAAAATGTAACATCTCTACTAGTGTAAAATGATACTTCATATAAAGCAGGTTATGGGACCCAGTATAAAATGACTATAATGTCTCTTATCACATCCCAGTATATGGATACTTTCTATTATCACAAGCTGCTAACATGTGACAGGGCTCAGTGTCTGAGCCCAGAATGTGACATACTGAACATTCTCATTCTAAATGTCAAAAAATATTGTGTTGATTTCTGACCTGACTGCCGTGGTTACAGCTCAACCACTCTGTTCTACTGTATGTCACCACTTTCTGCCACAACCAGCTGACGGTGGATCTGCAAGGAGTTCAACGCTCATTGGCATCAAATCTGTGGCTTGGTTAACGTATCATTTCTCCAGCTTTTTATTGTATTGTTTTGAAGTAGATTATATTTATTTAGTTGAATAGATATTTATTTAGTTTAATAGATATTTATTTAGTTAAATAGATTATATTTGTAAGTTTAATAAGTTATATTTCTTAGTTTAATAAGTTATATTTCTTAGTTTAATAAGTTATATTTCTTAGTTTAATAAATTATATTTCTTAGTTTAATAAGATATATTTGTTAGTTTAATAAGTTATATTTCTTAGTTTAATAAGTTATATTTCTTAGTTTAATAAATTATATTTCTTAGTTTAATAAGTTATATTTCTTAGTTTAATAAATTATATTTGTTAGTTAATAGATTATATTTGTTAGCACAGTAGATTATATTTACTAGTATTTAAGTCTCCCCCTCAGTGCCCCATTAGGACCCGTGCGCATATTTCACATCTTTTCGGAGTCGCTTATTTTTTAGACCCTCGGAGCCGAAACCTAAAGGGGTCAGCTAAGAAAGTTCGGATCAAGAGGAGCCGCACAGTTTAAAGACAGAACATTTCCAAGGGAGATGGAGACAATTTGGGTAAGATCTGATTAAAGGACAACCTTTGGGGAAGGAAAGGGTGACGCGGGAGTGTAAGAGGGGGGTGAGAGAGCAAGGTGGTGTGTCAGATTGGGGCAGAGCAAGAGAACGCAAAAATGATGGGGATTTGCTGCACACCAAAAAAAACAATTAGTGATACTTTTACCGGTGCCCCTTAGTCTCAGGGAAGACCGGCATTTCGTCCAATGGATACAATATGATTGATGGAAAAGGGCACACGGATTTGAATAAAAAAAGATAATTTATTGTGCCACAGACTACAATGTTTCGGCTGCTGGCCTTTCTTTACTGGCTTTAGTGGGTTTAGCCACTTTACCTGAGAAAGGCCAGCAGGCTGAAATGTTGTTGTCTATGGCAATGCAAGAGAAAACAGGTTGGGGGGGGTGGGTTCTCGCAAGGTCGCCGACCCATGGGTGAGTGTCCCCGGTGGCAACTAGTCCTGGACCCCGGGAAAGCTGTCTGTGGCCCATACAAGCTGAGTAACATGTAGAAAGGACACATGTATGTTCAGAATGAGTTAGCATGGTATTTTGAGAGGCATCATAGCAGGTCAGTGCAAGTCAGTGCAGAGCACTGCAAGGTCAGTCAATATGAGGAAGGGTCCGATGGAGGAGTTGGAGGGTCCCAGAATATCTCTTAAAGCAGGGGTGCGCAAATCGAGGGGTGCGACATTTTCTTGGGGAGGAGGGGCTCGGCGCTTACAGTGGCCCCTCGCTCTTCCCCACAGCATTTAAATTAAATGCCGGAAATCGCGCGCAAGGCCTCTGTAAGTTCCCTTTCCTTGTCTCCGGCGGCTTCTGGAGACAGCAACGTGGCGTCACATGATGTGGCATTGCCATAGCAACGTGATATCACATGACGTCGTTACATCAGAACGTCGGAGACAAGGTGGGGAGGGTGGAGGGGGGAGCAGGGGAAAAAGGTTGCGCAACCCTGTCTTAAAGCATTGTCTTGCATACAGATCAGAGGCGAAGAATGGATATGGATATCCGATGTTAAGGAGGAAATAATACTGAGATCACTACCGCTAAGACCGATTCGATGGAAGAAGGTGAGTGATGAAATAGCCGTCACTGTGTAACTCTTCCAATTACCTGCAACTTCATGCAAAGAAATAGCAACGCTTGTTTTTAACGCATTAAGCGCCTAATGGGGAATTCAACTGCTGAGAGTTTAAGGGAGTTACTCACCAAACTCAGCGACGTTTCTGTGTCTCTGTGATAACTCCCCCAGGACATGCTTGAAAACCAGAGGTAACTCAATGTATTTTTGATAAATAGAAACATGACCTTCTGGGGAGGGGTATATAATGGGTACTGGGCCTGGTGAGGTGGGTATAACGGGTTCTGGGCCTTGTGAGGTGGGTATAACGGGTACAGGGCCTGGGGAGGGGCGTATAGCAGGGTACTGGGCCTTGGGAGGGTTGTATAACTGGGTACTGAGCCTGGGGAGGTGGGTATAACGGGTATTTGCCCTGTGGAGGGCGGTATAACGTGGTATTGGGGAGGGGGTATAAGTGGCACAGGAGCTCTTGCGATACAGAGTATCACTGTCCCTGGTTACAAACACTTCATGTCTCCTGCAGATCAGGACACGCACGAAGGTGGTGCCCTTTGTGCCACCAGACGACGAGGCGGGCTACGAGGCGGACGACGAGGCATACGATAAAGCGGGCGTCAAGTGGTGCGAAGAGGTGGGCTACAAGGCGGCCGATGAGGCAGACGACGAAGCGGATGTCAAGTCTGGCGACGTGGTGGACGATGGCCTAGGAGAATACGAGAGGTGTGGACGGATCTGCTGCTTCACCTTTTTTAGGCGGAGGAGAAGACCCCGGGAGCAGGTAGCAGAATACGAGAGGTGCGGACAGATCTGCTGCTTCACCTTTTTTAGGCGGAGCAGCAGACCCCGGGAGCAGGTAGCAGAGGAGCCAGGGCGTAGATCCAGGGGTATTCTAGGGGCCCTGAGAAGTTGGTTTGACCGCAGGAGAGGCAGATAAGATCAGGAAGGCTGCGGGAGGGGCAGGTACTAGAGGGAGATTGGGATATTGGGCGTGAGAGGGTGAGAGAGAACAAGGAGCAGGGCCGGAGCACGGGTTTCATGCGCCCCAGGCGAAACTTAAAATTTGTGCCCCAGTTGTATAAAAAATAATAAGATAAATAAAATAATAAAATAAACAGTGGCGTAGCTATCGGGGCTGCAGGGGGTGCGACCGCACCCCAGCGCGACGCAAAATAAAAATAAAAGGGCGCCAAAATACTGGATAAAAAAAAGAATAATAATTTTTAAAAAAAGATAAATAAATTAGAAATAATAAGAGGAAAAAATAATAATGATTATTAATGCGCCCCTAGGACCTTTGCGCGCTAGGCGACCGCCTAATGGCCGGCCGGCCCTGCGAGGTATGCGGGAGGAAAAGGGGTGAATGGGATAGATATGCAGGGGGATGGGGGAGCAGGTGAGTTATACACAGGGGCACAAGGGCCCCATCACCCGCATCTCTATATACTGAGTGTGCCCCTGTGTATAACAACGCTGATCTGTGCTGCTCCATTTGATCTCACTGCGTAGTGATCCAGGGACCATCCGATCGCCATTTAATGGGGTCAGGAAGGAATTTTTTTCCCCCATTGCACAGCAGGGGTTATGTTTCGCCTTCCTCTGGATCACAGCAACAAACTGCCCTTTGTGCATGAATTATCAGTGAGATCTTTATACACCCTGCATTGGTCTTCACCCCTTTGCTGCCGGAGGGGCCTGCAGTGCATTGCTCTGCATGTTACTATATCGCTCTGCAATGTGCTGCAGGCCCCTCCCAGCAAAGAGATTAATTATTTAAATAAAATACTCTCTTTAATCCAACCTATGTGTAGTGTCTTTTCTATCCGTTGTATCTATTGCTAACAGCTCAGTGATTCTTCCCCAGGTCGCTGCACTAGTGTCACACTGCCAAGCCGGGTGTGAGGGAGATTTATAGGGTCACATATACACTTCTGCCAAAACACGAGTGCAAACAGGAAGCCCCTCTGATCTGTCATATCTTTTATAACACAAAACGGTATCTAAAAAGGTAAAAAGAACATACATGGGATTCTGCTACAAATATCTCTCTAATTACAAACCAATTAGCAAATCATTCAGATTAGAGTCGAGCGAAAAGAAAGGGTTAAGTATCTCATGTACAGTATATGCAGTGCAGGCTGTTCTGCGCATTACATGCAGGGGGCAAAGGTTAGGAGATATAAGTAATGCTGATCTCAGAGCTGACCGGCTGACCTGCTCTACCGGCTGACCGGCTGATCTGCTCTACTGGCTGACCGGCTGACCTGCTCTTCTGGCTGACCGGCTGACCGGCTCTACCGGCTGACCGGCTTCCCTTCTTCCAGCTAACTGACCTGAATTGTGGCCCCTGTATCTCCCAATTAAACGTTTTATTGGCATATTCTTGTTTGACTCGTTCTATACAGACATTTTCTATACATTCATTGTGGGATTTGATAACATCTGTAAGATCTCTCAGAACATCACATTCTGTACGTTTGTGCTGAATATTTTTCCATTCTCAATTTACTTAGGGGCCTATGCAGAGAGCAGCGCTGGAAATAATTGGAATTGGTAATAAATTGTACCTGTAATGGCGTGATTTTATCTCCATATGCAGAAAGGTCAGAAAACTGCATTTAAAATCATGCTTGATTATGGAGAGTTTCAACCGGCGAGATGCGCGCTGGTGAAACATGTTTGAAAAAAAGCGCGTTTTTTTTTTTTCTTTTCACTCTCGCCGGTGAGCTCCAGTTTCCTGCCAACTTTTGTTGGCGGAGCTAATTGTAGAATTTCTCTCCATTTTAATGGCGCGAACAGCCCCTAGATGGCGATCGTACCTTTCTGCATACGGCCCTTTTCAAAACTGGCGAGATTTTGGTTCTCGCCAGCCGTGCGGCGAGTTCTACTAAAAAAAAATAAAAAATGGCGCTTTTTACTCAACTCGCCATTTCCAACCTTATTATAGCCATATAGCGCTAAAAAACGCCGAAATTTCCGTTCGCGCTGCTCTCTGCATAGGCCCCTTAATATTAGTTTTTGGCTTCAATTATTTATATCGAGCCCAAAATACCTTTATACAGAATGCTGTTCCCTTTATCCCACAAATGCTGCTTCATTAAAGCCCAGGGGTGGCACTTTATGCATTCTCAAACTTTTAGGCAACATCCCTAATTTCCAAAAGTGGGATAAAATCTGTGCATATTTAAATGGTTAATTTTTCCATTTTTCCATTGTGACAAAATATCAATTTTCTCACTCAGACTACAAAATCCCTCCCCAAATATATCCGTTTCACATAAAAGTGTGTGCGCGTCTCCTTCCGCCTAACTGGCACGCCGTCCTTACGGGCGCCACTCCGTGTAACTCCACGCTGCCCTCCAGTGGCTAAAGAAATAAGATACATTTACTATACTCGTCTGGCAGCTGCTCCCGTATAAGGTGGGTAACTCTGTATTAGGGGTCTAGGTAGAGTATATTTTATACTTATGTCGGATAGATGAGGAATTTATATTGTGAGAGGCCTTAGATCTTATCCTATATGCACGCAGCCCTCGCCTCTCTGACCTTGAACACATACTTCAATCTGATTTTTTGAGACTTGAAACTGGATTTCCCAAAACAAACTGATTTTAAACACTGACAAGACTGTAACAATGGTATTTGGGACCAGAGCTAAATTGCTAAAGCTGCCAATGACAGAGCTTCAGATAAAAACCAGCTCTAATACCATCCTAGCCCCTGTTACTGGTTTGAAATATCTGGGCATATAGTTCAACTCCCATTTAACATTTGGGTTGCACATTGATACCCTGACATCCAAATCCTATGCCAAACTAGGTGTACTTTACAGGAACAAATCCTCCCTAAGGCCCTCATGCAGTAATCGCCTACAGCGATTCAGTAAGCCCAGAGAAGCTGGCGATTAGAGCAAAAATAACCGTTTTTTTTTTTGCCGGAAAATAAATAAATAAATAAAATCTGCAGATGCGCGGTCAAACACGCTCAATTCTATAAGCCCTGATCAGCTTATTGCGGCTGATCGCCACTTTAAAATTGCTGTTTCTTCTCCAAATTGTCCCGCCACAAAAGTTGGCAAGAAGGTGGGGTGAAGCTGCGATGAAAATAACATGCATGTGTCCCAGAGCTGATATCCATTAATATCAGCACCAGAGACCCCCGGCATGAATCCCATGCATAAAAAATGCATTTACAGGCAACTTCATTACCGCCAAGGCAATGAAGGGGTTATACACCCGTGCCAGGCTTATTGTGGGTAGCGGGGGTGGGAGAAGGTGGTATTTGGCCCTGGCTGGGTGTTTAGGCCTTGCCAGGGGGTTGGGGGATGACTTAACCTCTTCTTTAACTTAGCGGTTAATACCGATAAGGTAATGAAGGGGTTAACCCCTCCCACTACCCCCCCACCCGGTAGGCCTAAACACCCATCCTTGGGGCCAATACCCCGTTCACCCACCCCCGCTACCCACAATAAACACAAATACACATAACAGCCCCACTGGCCACCTACTAGGTCCCTATTAAACCATTACAATATTCATAAAACCATTATTTTGTTTACACCCAGGATTATTACATGGGGTTAGGGCTATGTTATTCAGTGAGGGGTTGTATGTTTGTATTCGTAGGGACAGGCAAGGCCGGAGCCAGATGGGGTTCTCCTGCCTCTGTCCTCCCTGTCTCCTGACCCTTCCTGTAGCCGGACAAAGAAGAAGAAGCAGGCACACGGTCTTACTCAAAGGAGGTTTAATATGCCATAAAGTCCAACGTTTCGGCAGTCAAATACTGCCTTTCTCAAGGTGAAGGCTACCAAACACAAGAAACAGTCACAATATATACCCCCCCCCTGATACTCACCCCTCCCCGCTCTGCCACATAACCAGGATGCTGACGCCCACCTGATGACGTCAGAGCTACCATATGGCGCCCCCTAGTGACGTCAGACGTCTAGGTCTAAATCCCTGGCAATACAGCATAGAGCTGCCTTGGAGGACTGCAGCCACAGCCACACATGGGGGAGTGTTCAGTCTGGGGAGAGGTGTGGCTGTGGCTGCAGTCCTCCAAGACAGCTCTATGCTGTATTGCCAGGGATTTAGACCTAGACGTCTGACGTCACTAGGGGGCGCCATATGGTAGCTCTGACGTCATCAGGTGGGCGTCAGCATCCTGGTTATGTGGCAGAGTGGGGTGGGGTTGCATCCCTTGTTTTTATGACTTTCTAATAAAGATAGATTTTTGCCAGACCTGTCTCTTCTCTGGATCATGGTGCGCTGCACTTTCTCTAGGGCAGGCCTGCACAACTCCAGTCCTCGAGGGCCGCACACAGGCCAGGTTTTTAGGATATCCCTACTTCAGCACAGCTGGCTCAATTAGTGGCTCAGTACAACTGAGCCACTAATTGAGCCAGCTGTGCTGATTTAGGGATATCCTAAAAACCTGGCCTGTTTGCGACCCTCGAGGACTGGAGTTGTGCAGGCCTGCTCTAGGGTATGGGAGACTGCCTGACGGGTGGCTGGGTTATGGGAGACTGCCTGACACTTTTATGGGAGTCTGCCTGACACTTGGGTGGGTGGGAGATTGTCTGACACTTGGGTTGACTGCCTGACACTTGGGTGGGAGACTGCCTGACACTTGGGTTTGACTGCCTGACACTTGGGTGGGTGGGTGGGAGACTGCCTGACACTTGGGTGGGTGGGTGGGAGACTGCCTGACACTTGGGTGGGTGGGTGGGAGACTGCCTGACACTTGGGTGGGTGGGTGGTAGACTGCCTGACACTTGGGTGGGTGGGTGGATGGGAGACTGCCTGACACTTGGGTGGGTGGGAGACTGCCTGAAACTTGGGGGGGTGGGTGGTAGACTGCCTGACACTTGGGTTGACTGCCTGACACGTGGGTGGGTGACTGACTGCCTGACACGTGGGTGGGTGACTGACTGCCTGACACTTGGGTGGGTGGGAGGGAGACTGCCTGACACTTGGGTGGGTGGGAGGGAGACTGCCTGACACTTGGGTGGGTGGGAGGGAGACTGCCTGACACTTGGGTGGGTGGGAGGGAGACTGCCTGACACTTGGGTGGGTGGGAGGGAGACTGCCTGACACTTGGGTGGGTGGGAGGGAGACTGCCTGAAACTTGGGGGGGTGGGTGGGAGACTGCCTGACACTTGGGTGGGTGACTGCCTGACACTTGGGTTGACTGCCTGACACGTGGGTGGGTGACTGACTGCCTGACACGTGGGTGGGTGACTGACTGACACGTGGGTGGGTGACTGACTGACACGTTAGACTGCCTGACACGTGGGTGGGTGGATGACTGACTGCCTGACATATGGGTGGGTGACTGACTGACACGTGGGTGACTGACTGACACGTGGGTGAGTGGGTGAGTGGGTTGGTGTCTGTATACATTCTGTCACTGATACACACAGACACTGGGAGGGGGCAGTCACACACACACTGGGGGGGGGCAGTCACACACAAACACAGAATGGGAGGGGGGCAGACACACACACACACAGAATGGGAGGGGGGCAGACACACACACACAGAGAATGGGAGGGGGGCAGACACACACACACACACACACAGACTTGGAGGGGGCACTTACACACACTGGGAGGCGGGCAGTCACACTTGCACAGACTGGAAAGGGGAGCAGTCACACACACACAGACTGGGAGGGGGCAGTCACACACACACACACACACACTGGGAGGGGGGCAGTCACACACCCACACTGGGTGGGGGGCAGTCACACACCCACACTGGGAGGGGGGCAGTCACACACCCACACTGGGTGGGGGGGGGCAGTCACACACACACACTCACTGGGAGGGGGGGCAGTCACACACACACACTGGGAGGGGGCAGTCACACACACACTGGGAGGGGGGCAGTCACACACACTGGGAGGGGGGGCAGTCACACACACACTGGGAGGAGGGGCAGTCACACACACACTGGCAGGGGGGCAGTCACACACACACTGGGAGGTGGGGCAGTCACACACACACTGGGAGGTGGGGCAGTCACACACACACACAGACTGGGAGGGGGGCAGTGACACACACACAGACTGGGAGGGGGCAGTCACACACACTGGGAGGGGGGGCAGTCACACACACTGGGAGGGGGGGCAGTCACACACACACTGGGAGGAGGCAGTCACACACACACTGGGAGGGGGGGCAGTCACACACACACTGGGAGGGGGGCAGTCACACACACTGGGAGGGGGGGCAGTCACACACACACTGGGAGGAGGGGCAGTCACACACACACTGGCAGGGGGGCAGTCACACACACACTGGGAGGTGGGGCAGTCACACACACACTGGGAGGTGGGGCAGTCACACACACACACACACTGGGAGGGGGGGCAGTCACACACACACAGACTGGGAGGGGGCAGTCACACACACTGGGAGGGGGGGCAGTCACACACACTGGGAGGGGGGGCAGTCACACACACACTGGGAGGAGGCAGTCACACACACACTGGGAGGGGGGGCAGTCACACACACACTGGGAGGGGGGCAGTCACACACACTGGGAGGGGGGCAGTCACACACACTGGGAGGGGGGGCAGTCACACACACTGGGAGGGGGGGCAGTCACACACACACTGGGAGGTGGGGCTGTCACACACACACAGACTGGGAGGGGGGCAGTCACACACACACTGGGAGGGGGGCTGTCACACACACACTGGGAGGGGGGGCAGTCACACACACACTGGGAGGGGGCAGTCACACACACACTGGGAGGGGGGGCAGTCACACACACACTGGGAGGGGGGCAGTCACACACACACACACACACACACACACACTGGGAGGGGGGCAGTCACACACACACTGGGAGGGGGCAGTCACACACACACTGGGAGGGGGCAGTAACACACACACTGGGAGGGGGGGGCAGTCACACACACACTGGGAGGGGGGGCAGTCACACACACACTGGGAGGGGGCAGTCACACACACACTGGGAGGGGGCAGTCACACACACACAGACTGGGAGGGGAGGCAGTCACACACACAGACTGGGAGGGGGCCAGTCACACACACACAGACTGGGAGGGGGGCAGTCACACACAGACTGGGAGGGGGAGCAGTCACACACACAGACTGGGAGGGGGAGCAGTCACACACACAGACTGGGAGGGGGGCAGTCACACACACAGACTGGGAGGGGGAGCAGTCACACACACAGACTGGGAGGGGGGGCAGTCACACACACAGACTGGGAGGGGGAGCAGTCACACACAGACTGGGAGGGGGAGCAGTCACACACACAGACTGGGAGGGGGAGCAGTCACACACACAGACTGGGAGGGGGGCAGTCACACACACAGACTGGGAGGGGGGCAGACACACACACAGACTGGGAGGGGGGCAGTCACACTTGCACAGACTGGAAAGGGGAGCAGTCACACACACAGACTGGGAGGGGGGGCAGTCACACACACAGACTGGGAGGGGGGCAGTCACACACACAGACTGGGAGGGGGGCAGTCACACACACAGACTGGGAGGGGGGCAGTCACACACACAGACTGGGAGGGGGGCAGTCACACACACAGACTGGGAGGGGGGCAGTCACACACACAGACTGGGAGGGGAGGCAGTCACACACACAGACTGGGAGGGGGGCAGTCATACACACACACACAGACTGGGAGGGGAGGCAGTCACACACACAGACTGGGAGGGGGGCAGTCACACACACAGACTGGGAGGGGGGCAGTCATACACACACACACAGACTGGGAGGGGAGGCAGTCACACACACAGACTGGGAGGGGGGCAGTCACACACACAGACTGGGAGGGGGGCAGTCATACACACACACACAGACTGGGAGGGGAGGCAGTCACACATACAGACTGGGAGGGGGGCAGTCACACACACAGACTGGGAGGGGGGCAGTCACACACACAGACTGGGAGGGGTCTGGGGAGGCAGTCACACACACAGACTGGGAGGGGTCTGGGGAGGCAGTCACACACACAGACTGGGAGGGGGGCAGTCACACACACACAGACTGGGAGGGGGGGCAGTCACACACACAGACAGGGAGGGGGGCAGACACACACACAGACTGGGAGGGGAGGCAGTCACACACACAGACTGGGAGGGGGGCAGTCATACACACACACACAGACTGGGAGGGGGGCAGACACACACACAGACAGGGAGGGGGGCAGACACACACACAGACTGGGAGGGGAGGCAGTCACACACACAGACTGGGAGGGGGGCAGTCATACACACACACACAGACTGGGAGGGGGGCAGCCACACACACAGACTGGGAGGGGGGCAGTCACACACACAGACTGGGAGGGGGGCAGTCACACACACAGACTGGGAGGGGGGCAGTCACACACACAGACTGGGAGGGGGGCAGTCACACACACAGACTGGGAGGGGGGCAGTCACACACACAGACTGGGAGGGGGGCAGTCACACACACAGACTGGGAGGGGGGGCAGTCACACACACAGACTGGGAGGGGGGCAGTCACACACACAGACTGGGAGGGGGGCAGTCACACACACAGACTGGGAGGGGGGCAGTCACACACACAGACTGGGAGGGGGGCAGTCACACACACAGACTGGGAGGGGGGGCAGTCACACACACAGACTGGGAGGGGAGGCAGTCACACACACAGACTGGGAGGGGGGCAGTCATACACACACACACAGACTGGGAGGGGGGCAGTCACACACACACACACACACTGGGAGGGGGGCAGTCATACACACACACACAGACTGGGAGGGGGGCAGTCACACACACACACACTGGGAGGGGGGCAGTCATACACACACAGACTGGGAGGGGGGCAGACACACACACAGACAGGGAGGGGGGCAGACACACACACAGACTGGGAGGGGGGCAGTCACACACACAGACTGGGAGGGGGGCAGTCACACACACAGACTGGGAGGGGGGCAGTCACACACACAGACTGGGAGGGGGGGCAGTCACACACACAGACTGGGAGGGGGGCAGTCACACACACAGACTGGGAGGGGGGCAGTCACACACACACACACACTGGGAGGGGGGCAGTCA
Source organism: Ascaphus truei (assembly GCF_040206685.1). Classification (NCBI taxonomy): domain Eukaryota; kingdom Metazoa; phylum Chordata; class Amphibia; order Anura; family Ascaphidae; genus Ascaphus; species Ascaphus truei. The sequence goes on along the minus strand of NW_027457011.1, from coordinate 9,198 downwards.
CACACCCAGACTGGGAGGGGGGCAGTCACACACACACACACACACTGGGAGGGGGGCAGTCACACACACAGACTGGGAGGGGGGCAGTCACACACACAGACTGGGAGGGGGGCAGTCACACACACAGACTGGGAGGGGGGCAGTCACACACACACACACACTGGGAGGGGGGCAGTCACACACACACACACACACTGGGAGGGGGGCAGTCACACACACAGACTGGGAGGGGGGCAGTCACACACACAGACTGGGAGGGGGGCAGACACACACAGACTGGGAGGGGGGCAGACACACACACACAGACTGGGAGGGGGGCAGACACACACACACACAGACTGGGAAGGGGGCAGACACACACACACACACACAGGCGACATGGTGCTTACCTGTAATGCCACTGTAGGGAGCCAGAAGTAGTGAGGCTTTTTTCCAGTCTGCCGGCAGTTTCAGTTGCCAGCTGTGAGCCTTCCTTCTGGTGAAAACACACACACACACACACACACACACACACACACACACACACACACACACACACACACACAGTGACATACACACAGTGTGCAAACACACACACACACACACAGTGACATACACACAGTGTGCAAACACACACACACAGTGACACACACACACACACACACACACACACACACACACACACACACACACACACACACACACACTTCAAGGTTGCAGATTGACTGCACTCGGCCACCGTACGCCTCCAGCCCCTGAAGGACAGATTTTACTTCTGCCCGTGCTACTCGCTTCCCCCACACCCGCGCTCACTTCTCCCGCGGTGAGCGGGCCGCAAAAATATCCGTGGCGGGCCGCATGTTTGACATGCCTGTTTTAGACTGTTGTTCTTCAGCAACTGGTTAACGTTAATAATTTGCAGTGTATGTCAGCAAAAGCCATGTAAATTTCAGGATAGTTGCGGGCCGTGTAAAGTATGTGTTCTGCCAAATTTTAATGTCATTGGATTATGTTTTGGCCCTTCTTATAGTGCATAATGTAAACAATTTGCAGTGTGTGCTAGCAAACACTGTAATTTTCAGGATAGTTGTGGGCAGTATACAGCACCTCATGTGGCAAGTTTTAAATGAATCGCTGTATGTTTTGACTCCTGGATTCACAATAAACGCGTTTAAGGTAAGCATTTTCCACTTTCGGATAGTGGTTAATGTACATAATTTGCGGTGCATGTTATCAAAAAACATGAAATTTGCAGGACAGTTTGGGGGAGTGCAAAGCATGTTCTGTGCCAAGTTTGAAGCCAATTGGTGTATGTCTTGCCACATTTATCCACATTAATCGTTTTTCACATTAAACATTTTAGTCTATCCCTTATTTACCCTATATATCTTAACTGTCCTATACTACACCAAAATAACCTATACTGCTTTCTTCCAGATCTGACTCAAGCGTCACACGGAAGACATCGGAACCCCCCCTAACCCAGAAGACAGGTAAGGAACACATCCCCTCCAACTTATAACATTGCGGGAATGAGGTACCTGGACATTGAGGGACTGCGGATCAGGTAAGATCCCAGGCGGGATTGCTGCTTTAGATATTGTGAAGCGGGGACGTCCAGACACTGGTTAAGGGGTTCAGGAAACTAGTCATTCACACCTGGCTTTTATTTCTAGATCCGACACTTACACACTTACACACACACACACACACACACGT
>NW_027457011.1:0-2500 GCF_040206685.1 Ascaphus truei | reverse complement strand
TTGAGGTGGTACATCTGTTTCCTTATTGCATAAAATGCTCTGCGGGCCTTCTCCTTCAGTGTATTTATGTTTCTTCAGTGTCTCTCTCTCTCACACTCTGGATCTCTTATTTACCCTATATATCTTAGATTATATATATATTAGATTAGCAGCCCCTGACGAAGCCCGCTGGGAGAAACGCGTAGGGCCAGCTTGGAATAGCAGCAGGGAAGGAGAGACGCCGAGGAGCCTGTGTGAGACACTCACGAGGAGTTCCGGCATTTGATTCCCTGCATTGACAGACTGTAACATCGCGAGAGCCGGGCCGCGTCACACGCAGCGTCACACGCCACGCTCGATCACGTGGTACGGAAGTTGCAGAGACTGCGGAGAGGACTGGTAACCGGCAATTCTACACAAGTGTGAGAGACTCGCTAAACACTCTCTACTGCCTGTTGTTTTTCTCACAGAATGTGAGTTGATCACCTATATTTTTAAATAGTCCTTTTAGAGGGGTGTTATTTTATATTGCAGACACCTTACAATTTACACTGCTACATTGCCCACCAAGTCCACCCTCTTTTGAAACTCTAGTTGGCAAAATCTGCCTCCCCTTTTCTAAGCCCATCTTGCTTGCTGGCATCTACCGCCCCCCTAAAGCCCTTCTACAATCCTTGACTGATATCACCCAATTTCTTGCCTCCATTTCATCTCTGAATGAGAAGAGTGAGCTGCTAGTTCTTGGGGATTTCAACTTCAATTGGCTTGACCCTAAAAACCACAAAATCCAGATACAACTCAAGTCACTTAACCTATCGCAACTCATTTCCCAACCCACACGAATAAACCTGAAGTCGCATAACCATTCCTTGCTAGACTGGATTCTCTCCTCAAACCCCAGCAGAATCCAATCCTCTGGCATCCTTCCTGACATTTTCAGTGACCATGCAATAGTGTACTGTGTAAGGAAAATTAAACCGCCCCCATTCAAGCCCCCAAAGTTCTCCTCACTAGAACATTTAAAAACTTTAACCCACAACAGTTTCTGGATGACCTTACCAACTGCCCATGGCACAGAATCGATTTAATTCCCGACCCTGATTCTGCGCTCGACTATTTCCAATCCGAGTTCTTAAAACTCTGCGATACCCATGCTCCACTACGCAAAATAAGGGTACGGGGGGCCCACCTTCCATGGGTTACACCTGATCTTATAGCACTCTACCAGTTCAGGGATTGCCTTGTGGAAAAGCTACAAAGTAACTGGCACTACCAAGGATCTCAATCACTACAGATGCCTGCGGAACGTGTGCACAAGGCAAACAAGGCATGCAAAAGCACAATATTACTCTGACAATCTCCTCCAGAATACATCAAACCCAGCTAATTTCTGGAAGGTTATCAACAATATATTCCAGCCTCCTAACCATCAACAACCAAGTAATATCACTAAGGGGGATATTACTCTGACAAACCCCACTGACATTGCAAATGCATTCAATGATTACTTTGTGGGGTGTGCCACTAACTTATTAGCGAAACGCAGCACAAACCCCAAACCTGAATCTCATCCGGGGAGTACCCCTATAGTCCCACCCCCTCCCAACACTGCCCACAATTTTCAATTCTAGCCCAGTATCTGAAGAGGAGATTACACAAGCGCTCCTCAAACTAAAACTAAGCAGCCAATGTGGACCCGACTTACTACAATCTAGGTTCCTACGACTTGGTGCCCCAGCCATTGCCAAACCAATTGCGTCCATAGTCCAACTCTATCCTGTCTGCAGGCCATATCCCTAAGACCTGGAAAACTGCCAGAGTTGTCCCAATCTTCAAAAGTGGGGACAAAAACACTGTCTCAAACTACAGGCCAATCTCACTTCTCCCAATTCTATCCAAAGTTATGGAAAAATGGTGTCCACTCCCAATTAAGCGAGTTCTACACCAAGACAAATTTCCCTAGCCAATTCCAGTCTGGGTTTCGTCCCAAACACTCCACCGTAACTACCCTGCTAAAAGTTTGCAATGAAATCCAGTGTGGAATGGAACGGGGACAACTCACTGGTGCAGTATTCCTAGATTTTGCAAAGGCTTTTGACACAGTTGATCATGCTATCCTGCTTAACAAACTCCAGAGCTCTGGAATAGGGAAACATGCTTTAAACTGGTTTCAGTCCTACCTATCAGGAAGATCCCAACATGTGTCCATCTCAGGCTCTAACTCCAACCCCCTGGATATCACCTGTGGTGTCCCGCAAGGCTCTGTTCTGGGGCCCCTACTCTTCTCAGTGTTCATTAATGATCTTCCCACAGCTTGTAAGGAAGCCTCAATACACATGTATGCAGATGACACAATCCTGTATGCACACAGCCATAGCCTCTCTGACCTTCAACACATACTTCAGTCTGACTTTTTGAGACTCGAAAACTGGATTTCCCAAAACAAACTGTTTTTAAACACTGACAAGACTGTAACAATGGTATTTGGGACCAAGACTAAATTTGTAAAGCTTCCAGTGAA
>NW_027457010.1:125000-205150 GCF_040206685.1 Ascaphus truei | reverse complement strand
TGTGAGGACGAGCTGTTGCTCTCGCTACTCTCTTTCTTCCTCACCTCTCCCCTAGCCTCTTTTATTTTAACCCATTGTACATGCTCCTTTTTTAATTCTTCATATTGCTCTTTTGTCAGATGTTTTCTTTGGTACATCATTTTTTCCAATCTTTCTATTATCTGTTCATCACTACTACCCCCATGCTGCTTCCGGAAAATACCCACCCAAAACAGAACATCTCCCACTGCGTTCTCAAATTGTTCCATTTTCTCTTTTAGGGTTACCTTCCCTGATACTTTTTTAACTTTACCCTCTACACCCTTCTCTCTAGGCTCCACTTTACTCTGGCAATCCTTATCATCCTTTGTTTCTATCCCTTGCGAAGACTCGTTTTTGCTTCCACTAACAACAAACCCTTTACACTTACTCTTTCCCTCTTTACCTTTTCCACTCGCACCACCAGGGCCTGCCTTCTCCTCAGTTTCTTGCGCTTCCCTATCTAACTTCTTATTTTCCTCTTTTCCTTTACTTACGGTCTGTTCCTCTTCCCCACTCCCGTCAATACTGGACAAATCCAGCGCACAAAACTTTGACTTCGTCACCTTATCTTGCCGTAGCTCACTCTTCCCCTCCCCATCAACTGTACAAACATCATTGTCACTTTGTAAACTTCGTTTTTGCGCCCCTTTCTTGGGTCCGCTCGTGTCCATTATTTCCACTTCCACCTCCCCCTCTATTGGGCCACTTGCTAGCATTTCTTCCCTTCTTAAATCCTCCTCATACATTGCTGTTATAGCCGGATCAAGCCCTCCCTCTTGGGAACTCTCCATCTCACAAATTCCCAGACCCTCAACTGTCTCTTCCTCTTCTTCTAGCACAATGCCCCCTTTTGCTGCCTGGGCATATGTCCTTTTAGTGCACTGCCATGCCAAGTGTCCTTCCTCTCCGCAAAGATGGCATCTCTTAGGGACTCCACAGTTGGCTGCAGTATGTCCCTCTTCCCCACAATTACGGCACACAATTCCCGTTTTCCTGCAACCCTCCCTCCTTTGTATGTCCATAAGTGTGGCAATGCCTGCAATATAGAGGCTGTCCCGAGTAAAACAAAAATCCTCTGTCTCCTCTGATATTGAACATGGCCGGTGGGTGTGTAACTCCTCCCACACATGATGGATCCCGTCTGAACCGTACCCAGAAACGTCTCTTCCCGTTGTACATGCCATATGGGTTTTTAAGTTCTTCACCTCCTCTGATCATTTCACAATACCGTTTCAAAAAAGTCACAATCTCCTCTTTCCTTGCATACGGATTGTACATGTGAATTACAAGTGGTCTCTCCTCCAGCATAAAACTTGGAATTACCTTGATGCCGTGTAAGATCGGGTCACCAGACTTCTCCTTGCACTTTTCAAAAGTGCACCAAACATCCGCTTCTTGATGACAGGTCAGGTCATAAATCCCCTGTGCAGGGAAATCCTGAAGGCAGAAGATCCTCTCAGTGTCCAGACCGATCAATTGCTTCAGCACCTCCACTATCCACAGCAGGTTCACTCGACTTCTCTCGGTCTCCTCGATCAGGAACCGAATGGAATTGCGCATTCCAGCTTGCGATGTCATCTCTGCTCTCCCAAGCTCAGGTGCGGCACCCCAAAAGCAGCAAGGGACTTTAGCCAGTAAAGGCGATGTCCCAGGGCAAAGGTGCCGGCCCCTCACTTCCGCATCCGCTCGCTCAGAACCGCTCACTCAGGATCACTCCTCTTAGCTCGAGATGGCGTGCCCCCCCAAAAGCAGCAGGAGTCTTTAGTCCCCGAAGGGACGATGACTCAAGGCCAAGGGGACACAGGCTCAGCTACACAGCTGTTTCGACCTTAATGGGTCTCATCAGTGTGGGGTTGGTCTTAATGGCAAAGCAGGTTTGAGACTAGACTAGGTAATCACCACTACTATTAAGGTTATGGTGGGTAAAAAAGTGACAAAAACCCTCCACAGTAAAGCATAAAGCAACTGTAAATATTACTGTATGTTCATTTGCATGTAAAGGTAATCCCAAGTTTTATGCTGGAGGAGAGACCACTTGTACTTCACATGTACACTCCGTATGCAAGGAAAGAGGAGATTGTGACTTTTTTGAACCGGTATTGGGAAATGATTAGAGGAGGTGAAGAACTAAAAAATCCGTATGGCATGTTCAACGGGAAGAGACGTTTCTGGGTACGGTTCAGACGGGATCCATCATGTGCGGGAGGAGTGACACACCCACCGGCCATGTTCAATATCAGAGGAGACAGAGGATTTTTGTTTTACTCGGGACAGCCTCTATATTGCAGGCATTGCCACACTTTTGGACCTACAAAGGAGGGTTGCACGAAAACGGGAATTGTGTGCCGTAATTGCGGGGAAGAGGGACATACTGCAGCCAACTGTGGAGTCCCTAAGAGATGCCATCTTTGCGGAGAGGAAGGACACTTGGCACGGCAGTGCACAAAAAGGACATATGCCCAGGCAGCAAAAGGGGACATTGTGCTAGACGAAGGGGAAGAGACAGTTGAGGGTCTGGGAATTTGTGAGATGGAGAGTTCCCAAGAGGGAGGGCTTGATCCGGCTATAACAGCAATGTATGAGGAGGATTTAAGAAGAGAAGAAATGCTAGCAAGTGGCCCAATAGAGGGTTTGGCGGGTTCTATAAGTGATATCGTGGAGAAAAAAGAGGAAGATCTCTTCCTGGACTCCTTGGCCCAGAAACTGGAGGTGGGGGGAGGGGTGGAGACGGGAGCAGTGCATCAGAAAGATGCGGGGGGGGGGGGGGAAATACGGTCATTGAGTGTGGTGGAACCTAGCTGGGCGGAAAGTATGGAGTTTCAAGATGCACAGAGGGGGAGGGAAGGTCCCCAAGATGTCTTGGAGGAGGAAATGGAAATAGGAGGGAAAAAGCTCAAAAGCGTAAAAATCTGCAAGGGATAGAAACAAAGGAAGATAAGGATAGCCAGAGTAAAGGGGAGCCTAGAGAGGAAGGTGTAGAGGGTAAAGTTGTAAAAGTATCAGGGAAAGTAACCCTAAAAGAGAAGATGGAACATTTTGAAGACGCAGTGGGAGATGTTCTATTTTGGGTTGGTATTTTTCGGAAGCAGCATGGGGGGGAGTAGTGAGGAACAGATAATAGAAAGATTAGAAAAACTGATGTACCAAAGAAAACAGCTGACAAAAGAGCAGTATGAAGAATTAAAAAAGGAGCATGTACAGTGGGTTAAAATAAAAGAGGCTAGGGGAGAGGTGAGGGAGAAGGAGAGAAGTGAGAGCAATAGCTCGTCCTCACAAAGCCAGATAAGCGTGGAGGGAACTAAAATACAGGGAAGTGTAAGTGGAGTAAGTGGGAATGAAAGTGATGGAAAGGCAGGCCAACAGAGTGGGGGTGAAGGGGGAGAGATTAGGGAAAGTAAAGGGGGAAAAGGAGAAAAGGCAGGCCTTAGTGGAAGAACAAAAGTAAGTTATGAAAGCGAGAGAGAAAGGAAGGCGAGGGAGTGGCATGTAAAAGAGGTGATAAATAATATAAATAAAGAGGCAGGTGACTTAGGGTTAAATGTTTCAAAAACGGAATGGCTGAAAGTACAGTTCCCAAAAGCAGAGGTGTCTAAAGAGGAAGTAAGAAAATTAGGAATACAATGTAGTACGTATCATATCCGTGAGGCGTTAGAGAAATTGCTGGGACACGTGAAGTAATTAGATGCAATGTTAAATGTCCTGTGGAAAGTACGAAAAGTCGCGTGTAGAAATGGGAAGTAACCATATTTTTTTGTATTGAGTGTGTTTGGTAGTAGATGCACAGATGATGCCTTGGAATGTGTTGTTTTGTTTGGCTTTTTAGAATGGTTTTGTGCCTTTGGGTTGGTTTTTGTCTTGGCAATATAAGGATTGTATAGTGATGTTTTCGGTTTATTATTTTCTGTAAAATGATACTAAATGGTTGTTAATATGTGAACCGTAAAAAAAAAAAATGTCTGTGAGTGGGTTTAATGGCTTTGCATCTCATCCCAGCCTCTGTCTAAAAGCTGTGTTTAAAACAGCATGCATTGGCTTGAGGATTGGCTTGTGTAATACGAGCTTGAGACAAAAGGTGGCACTGAGTGCTCATTTGCATGTCATTTCCCAGAATCCCTTGCTGCAGTGGAAGCGCTGTATGCTGGGTGACAATGGGGAAAGACAGGGTTGCAGACCTGTCTAAGACATGCAAATGAACATACAGTAATATTTACAGTTGCTATATATATATATATACATATATGTACCCCTCAGTTTTATACAGTCATGGTGTTCATCATGTGTGGGACGCAGAGCCCAGAACCTAATGTCATGTTAGCATCAGAGAGTCACAGTAATAACTCAGCACTCACCCATGTAACACCTTCTCTGGTAGCTCTCTGTCTGTGTCTCTATCTACCTTTCTGTCTCCTGCATGACCAGGGAGGCTGCGAGGGACCCCCTCCCCCTCCCACTTGGAACCGGTACCCACATATAACAGACGAGTAATGACAGACTCAGTTTGGAGGTATAAAAGGCCGCGGCTTTGTTTATTAACAATCATAATACTGGAGTAAGCGCTAGTCCAAGCCAGAGTGGGGTCAGGGGGTCAGCCAGGCCTTGGCCTTCTGCCCCCGTACCCGTCCGACCCCTAAAGAGCCGGCCGTTGTCGCGAGTGGGTTCCCGGGTGTCACGTTAGCTTGACCCCGCCCAATCGCTCCTACCCCCGGGCGACGCCCGCCCCGAGCCCATCTGGCAAGGACAAGCACTTACCCCCGAACTGCCGCCGCGACGGTGGCAAAATGACCAACTGGAGCCTCCTGAAGGAACTTCAGTCCTTTGTTTCTCGGGAGGTCTTCGGACACTGCCCTGTAAAATATGATGGTACATGTTACAGCTTACAGGTAGTGCAGACAGCTTATCACCAAGGGAATTGTAAATACTCCACGGAGTGGCCGGGGGCAAGCGCCTGCCCCCGACTGTCTTGCTAATGGGGTGGGTGGGTGGGAACTTCGCAGCAGACCGGAAGCAGAATGGAAGATTCAGCTCCCGGCTGCCTCTTTTGTACTGCCCTAGGCCTGTCCCCCCCCCCCCCAGGGGGGGCCGCGACGGCGGCCCAGAGATCCCAGCGAGGTGAGGGGGGAGGGGGGCTTCCCTCGGCTAATTGGCTGGAGGGATTGCTTGACCAGGGAGGCTGCGAGGGACCCCCTCCCACTTGGAAATGGTACCCACATATAACAGACAAGTAATGACAGACTCAGTTTGGAGGTATAAAAGGCCGCGGCTTTGTTTATTAACAATCATAATACTGGAGTAAGCGCTAGTCCAAGCCAGAGTGGGGTCAGAGGGTCAGCCAGGCCTTGGCCTGCTGCCCCCGTACCCGGCCGACCCCTAAAGAGCCGGCCGTTGTCGCGAGTGGGTTCCCGGGTGTCACGTTAGCTTGACCCCGCCCAATCGCTCCTACCCCCGGGCGACGCCCGCCCCGAGCCCATCTGGCAAGGATAAGCACTTACCCCCGAACTGCCGCCACTCACGGCTCTATTTAAACCTCCTTAAATTAGACCGTGCCGCCAACCCCGCAAGGACCCTCTCCAGCCCCTCCTGCAAATCGTTATTGAACAAGTCCGCCCCTATCTCTGATAAGTGTGTGCCGTCGGCCCGGAACAGGCCGGTTGACTTGTAGTCAAACTCGTGATGGGTGATCTGCCATCCCCCACACTGCATCACAAACTTCCCCACCATCTTGTTCAGTTTGACCCGCGCTCGGTCGATGGCCCCTCCACACTCTCCTGCACAATATGTCCGACCAAACGATCTGTACTTCTGGCCAACTGGTGAGTATGAGGGCCAGGTCGTGTTTTATTGAATTAACCAGCTTGAAGTAGCGTCGAGCGGCCAGGTCGTTGCCCCCGACGTGGAGGAGCAAGATCTGCGGCGCCCTCCTATCCCTGCCCATCACCATTAGCCGCGGGAGCAACTGAGCCCACCGCAGCCCCCAACCTCCCCCCCATACCACATTTGCCTCCTCCGTTTGCAACCAGAGGTTAGCCCCGCATGGGCGTTTGACAGCCCGCTTCTCTGCCCAGTGTATAAGCGAGTCTCCGATTATCCAAGTGGGTGCGGCGTCTGTGAAGGTATAAAGAGGATGAGGGGGTTTATCCAAGCACGCTAAATCCCAGATAATGCGGGCCTGATATAGGACCGGTATCTGTTAGACTTCCATCGCCCTATCTTTTGTATCGCAGCTACTGACAGCCCCGCGCGTGATGCCTCCGTTGCCGCCCCAATCCGGAACGAATGTGTCCCGTATTGTGCCTCTTCGAGGCCCTGGTGTCTTAGGCACATGCGGAAAACCCGCAGGTACTGGAATCTAGATAACGGTACCCCGTCCGCGTGAAGGAGCAGGGGGCCCTGACCGTCTGGCCTGCATGTCAAGTATTCCCTGAGCGTGCTCACTGGGCAAAATTTGGTCCCTGGTAGCCCTAGCAAAGATATCCCCGCTCCCCTCCCTGACCTTTTCACGTGTAGTTTGACCCACCCTTCCCCTAAGACTATGTCCTCAAACTGCATCCCTCCCTCGCCTTTGCGCGACGCGCACACCAGCTCCCCGGCTCGCAGTGCTGCGAAGAAGGCCAATGCAAACGTCAGCCGGAAAAGTTTCGCCTCGAACCCCGATAGGCACACTCTGTCTGTGGCCTGCATTAAACCTTCTAATATCGCTGGTGTCACTGGCCTTCTGCTGTCATTTGTCGCCGTCCCCTTTGTTAACCCAGCTGGGACCCTTTTGATGATAAATGCCTTCGTTGGGTCCCCCTTGCCCTCTAGCTGCAAAAAGAAGGAGACCCCTGTCACTTTTTTCCCTATGGATCCTCCCGCTAAAACCCTTGCCCTTAAGTTTAGGACAAATGATAGCAAGGTCCCGACTCCCAATACGTCGAGACCCAATTCCCCTGCCAGACTTTGATAATCGCGCCACGCTGCCGAATAGGCCCGCCACGTACCCGGAGCCAGCGATGATCGTACCAACGAGGTCACTGGGTCGTCGCCAGCACCCAAAGGTCTGCAGGGCATGGACTGCCGATTAGGTCCGCCTCGGGGGCCAGTCTCCGAAACAGCGCCATCTGTAACCGGGATAAGGCATCAGCAATGTTATTCACCACCCCCGGGACATGTCGAGCCTTGAACGCTATGTTCAATTGCAAGCATGCCAGTACGAAACAGCGCAGAAGGGACAGCACCGGCGGGGAGCGTGAGCCGAAATTGTTCACGGCTTCCACTACACCCATGTTGGCTGAAAATTCGAACAGCCACCTAGCGCATAAGTCCGAACCCCTGGGGCCAACAAAAAGGAAGTCGTCCAAGTAGTGCATGACCCCCGCTGCCTGCACCCTCTTCCGGGCCACCCATTCTAGGAAGGTGCTAAATGTCTCGAAATAAAAACAAGAAAGCGCCCCTCCCATTGGTAAGCATAAGTCTATGTAGTACTGACCTTCGAGCATGCAGCCTAGCAAATGAAAGCACTCGGGGTGGACTGGCAAGTGTCTGAAGGCCGATTTGATGTCAGCTTTTGACATTAGAGCCCCTTCTCCCATCCTTTCCACCAGCGCTGCGGCTTGATCGAAGTTCGCGTAAGACACCGAACACAACTCCCTGTCAATGCCGTCGTTTACCGACGACCCCTCGGGGTAGGATAGGTGTTGTATCAACCTATACTCCCCAGCCTCTTTTTTTGGGGACCACTCCCAATGGGGAAATCCTGAGATTAGGCAAGGGAGGGGACTCGAAGGGGCCAGCCATCCTTCCCAATTGGACTTCCTTCCAGACCTTTTCCCTAGCTACGTCACCGTGTGTCCTGACCGATTTCAAGTTCCGACTAAACTCAGATCCCGCTTGATATTCAAACGGGATCCTAAACCCCCCTTCAACCCAGCTAAGAGTAGCTGGGCTGCTTCCCTATTGGGATACCTTGCTAGCCACGGTGCCAAATTGGCGACGATTATTGGTGTCGCTGCCCTCGCGTCCAAATTTCCGCCCTGCGCTCCTCCCCCTGCGACCGCCCTTCTTAAAACACTTTGCCTGGGCGTGGCGGCCGCCGCAAATGGAGCAGATGTGTTGGAAACGGCAGTTGTCGTACGTGCAGTTGGACTGGTTAAACGGCCAACAGACGCCCGAGTTGGTGTGCAGCGACTGGCTAGTCCCTGGTACGTTATTCCGCCATGTCCCCCTACCTCCGGTGCCGCACCCTCGAAAGGAATCTGCCCCGCCCCCAGACACAAACTGCAAATAAAGGTTGACGTCCTTGACGTTCCATGGTATCACCACCTCTTGGGCCTTTATTGATTGCCTAAAGCACTGGTCATATGTCCACCAACCCGTTCCCCCGTACGTGTGGTGTGCTTCCTCGATCATGTCGTGATACGTAAAGAGCGAGGCGCACGCCTGGGGATCCTTCTCCCCAATTACTCCAGCCAGGATAACAAATGCCTTAGACCAATTGCGAAAGGTGTGTGGGAAAAGCCTCTTTTCCACATCCACCTTCTTCGCTTCCCCCGTCTTTGAGGACGCGGCCAACGCCTCCCTGTAGCCTTGTAGCAGAGATAATATATCTACGTACTCCCCGGCCCATATCTTGTCCTTCACCTCTTTCAGCAAGTGCAAGCCCACTGAGCTAGGTCTGGATGTATAAGAGACCTTATATGCCGCATCGGGCATCCTCTTATCCTTGGCTAGCTCCTCTGAGGCGGGTGCCGCCTGAGGGAGGGGGAGCATGGAGGATGGTGAGTCCACTAGCCCGGCCTGCCCACCGGCCCCTAGAGGTGTGTTGTTAACCGCCTGCGGGGGAACCGCGGCTACTGCCGCTGCTGGAACTACAGGTGTCGCTACCGCTGGCGCCGCCCCCAATGCTGGCGCTACGACTGTCGCTATAGCTGGAGCTATCGCCGCTGCTGATGCGATTAGCGTTGCTAGAACTGGCGCTGCGCTTATCGCTGGTGTCACTACTGCTGGTGACTCTGCCGGTGCATGAGCATCAACAGCTGCCTCTGGAACCAGCCTTCTTCCTTGCTTCGCGCGTCAGCCTGCAGTTGTATGATTTTGTCTACGAAGTACATTCTGATTGATGCGCTAAGTGTCGCGGGAGTGTGATTTAAATTTGCGTGATTAAACTATGTGTTCCGTCTACTGGGTTTTTCTGTGAGTATGGGAAGTATCGAGGGTCGACGGAGGCGGATCCGATCCGGATGAAAACTGAATTGCTACTCGCACGAGGTACCGAAACTGACTGAAAGAAACATGAATTGATATGTTATCATCGATACATGGGACCTCCTGCTAACCGAAGAAGGGGCGTTAGGCCTGCTATTTGCAACCGCCCCTTTACCCCCTTCCCGCATGCATATTTGCTATACCAGCATATTTTCCTGATCGTGCCCAGTCAGGGAGTGGGATTACCCGCACCATCCCTGGCCATGCGCTGAACAGGAAGTGGGATTACCCACGCCAAACCAGGGGCATGCAGCCCTGTGCTGAACAGGGAGTGGGGGGTTACCCGTCCATAGCAGGGCCATGTGCTGAACAGGAAGTGGGGGGTTACCCATACAATAGCAGGGCCGTGTGTTAAACAGGAACTGGGATTACCCATACAACCGCAGGGCCGTATATTAAACAGGAAATGGGATTACCCATACAACCGCAGGGCCGTATATTAAACAGGAAATGGGATTACCCATACGATAGAGGGAGCCAAGTGCTGAACAGGAAGAGGGATTACCCATACCCTACCAGGGCCTGCGCTGAACAGGAAGTGAAATTAACCCCTACACGCGTTATACCTCAGCCTGCAGCATAACGCACCGTATACCCCACGTCGTCTTGAATGTAGCATGTAACGCTGGACCAATACAGCACATGACCCCCAAAGGCAGTATATACACACCCCTATGCTCCACGCAATGGCCCGAAGCCAAGCATGCAGCATATACGCCATATAATCCAAACCCGTCATGTAACCGCGCATGTGGTCTATAAACATTATATTCAGAACCCAGCACGTAACCATGATTGCAGTGTATACCATATAATCCAAATACAGCACGCCACCACCACTGCGGTACCGTATACACCCCTGTAACCCAAATACCGCACATTATAACACTGACTGTAGCATATATACCCGTTATAATCCAATACGGCGCGTAACCTTGAATGCAGAATATCCACTATACCCGCCATGTAACCCACTTAAAGCACATTATAACACTGAATGCAGCATATATACACCTTATACTCCACATGCCGCACGTAACCGTGAATGCAGTATATACTCTATAAACGACCTTATAACCCTGAATGCAGCATATATACACTTTATAATCCACATACAGCACTTACCCTGAATGCGGTATATACACTATGTACGCCATGTAACACAATTACAACACATTACAACACTGAATGCAGCATAAATACATAGGGTGACCAGATTTCGAAAATGAAAAACCGGGACACCTTAAAAAAGAATTTATTAAACAAATGACATCACGTGACACCCCCCGTTGCCATGACAACGAGACACTCTGATGCCCCTGCAGTGTTAGTGTGTATAGAGGTGGGGGCTTTGCTTGGGCCCTTCAACTCTTACAGCCAGGGCATTATTGGCCAGGAATGCCCAGTTCGGAGGGGATTACTACTTCAAAATGTATTTGATTCGTAACAACATCAAAAAACTCTAATACCAATAACTAACAACCACAGACAATGATAATCTAAACCATCAAATAAAATGTCTACGGTCCTTGTTCAAGCATGTTTGCGGTACTTACCAGATAAATCAGTGCCTGCAATCCACGACTGTATCCGCCTCTCCGAACGTCTGAAAGCAATCCAGCGTTCCTGGTGTGTGGCTGAAGAGGTGAGGGACTCCCTCCTCTCAAACGGAAAAGAAGAGCAAAAAATAGAGTTGGAACATACCTATCATACAGGGATGAGAGAGAGAGACAGAGAATGAGAGAGAGACAGAATGAGAGAGAGACAGAGAATGAGAGAGACAGAGAATGAGAGAGACACAGAGAGAGAGAGACAGAGAATGAGAGAGACAGAGAATGAGAGAGAGACACAGAGAGAGAGAGAGAGAGAGACAGAGAATGAGAGAGACAGAGAATGAGAGAGAGACAGAGAGAGACACAGAGAGAGAGGAGAGAAGAGAGAGAGACAGAGAGAGAAACAAATGTAATGTACTGTATAACCATTATACCGTACCCCCTAGTATTCGTGTAATCATTGTCCCACACTTTGGCAATACTTTGCGCGCGCACACACACATATAACGTTTTATCCAACTTTTTCATTTATCATTTGTAGAGAAAATGAACATTGTCGCCAGAAGCTCTATTTTTTCAAAATGTAACATCTCTACTAATTAGTGTAAAATGATACTTCATATAAAGCAGGTTATGGGACCCAGTATAAAATGACTATAATGTCTCTTATCACATCCCAGTATATGGATACTTTCTATTATCACAAGCTGCTAACATGTGACAGGGCTCAGAGTCTGAGCCCAGAATGTGACATACTGAACATTCTCATTCTAAATTTCAAAAAATATTGTGTTGATTTCTGACCTGACTGCCGTGGTTACAGCTCAACCACTCTGTTCTACTGCATGTCACCATTTTCTGCCACAACCAGCTGACGGTGGATCTGCAAGGAGTTCAACGCTCATTGGCATCACATCTGTGGCTTGGTTAACGTATCATTTCTCCAGCTTTTTATTGTATTGTTTTGAAGTAGATTATATTTATTTAGTTGAATAGATATTTATTTAGTTTAATAGATATTTATTTAGTTAAATAGATTAAATTTGTAAGTTTAATAAGTTATATTTCTTAGTTTAATAAGTTATATTTCTTAGTTTAATAAATTATATTTCTTAGTTTAATAAGTTATATTTCTTACAGTAGTTTAATAAATTATATTTCTTAGTTTAATAAGTTATATTTCTTAGTTTAATAAATTATATTTCTTAGTTTAATAAGATATATTTCTTAGTTTAATAAATTATATTTCTTAGTTTAATAAGTTATATTTCTTAGTTTAATAAGTTATATTTGTTAGTTTAATAAATTATATTTCTTAGTTTAATAAGTTATATTTGTTAGTTAATAGATTATATTTGTTAGCACAGTAGATTATATTTACTAGTATTTAAGTCTCCCCCTCAGTGCCCCATTAGGACCCGTGCGCATATTTCACATCTTTTCGGAGTCGCTTATTTTTTAGACCCTCGGAGCCGAAACCTAAAGGGGTCAGCTAAGTAAGTTCGGATCAAGAGGAGCCGCACAGTTTAAAGACAGAACATTTCCAAGGGAGATGGAGACAATTTGGGTAAGATCTGATTAAAGGACAACCTTTGGGGAAGGAAAGGGTGACGCGGGAGTGTAAGAGGGGGGTGAGAGAGCAAGGTGGTGTGTCAGATTGGGGCAGAGCAAGAGAACGCAAAAATGATGGGGATTTTGCACACCAAAAAAAACAATTAGTGATACTTTTACCGGTGCCCCTTAGTCTCAGGGAAGACCGGCATTTCGTCCAATGTATACAATATGATTGATGGAAAAGGGCACACGGATTTGAATAAAAAAAGATAATTTATTGTGCCACAGACTACAATGTTTCGGCTGCTGGCCTTTCTTTACTGGCTTTAGTGGGTTTAGCCACTTTGCCTGAGAAAGGCCAGCAGGCCGAAATGTTGTTGTCTATGGCAATGCAAGAGAAAACAGGTTGGGGGGGTGGGTTCTCGCAAGGTCGCCGACCCATGGGTGAGTGTCCCCGGTGGCAACTAGTCCTGGACCCCGGGAAAGCTGTCTGTGGCCCATACAAGATGAGTAACATGTAGAAATGACACATGTATGTTCAGAATGAGTTAGCATGGTATTTTGAGAGGCACCATAGCAGGTCAGTGCAAGTCAGTGCAGAGCACTGCAAGGTCAGTCAATATGAGGAAGGGTCCGATGGAGGAGTTGGAGGGTCCCAGAATATCTCTTAAAGCAGGGGTGCACAAATCGAGGGGTGCAACATTTTCTTGGGGAGGAGGGGCTCGGCGCTTACAGTGGCCCCTCGCTCTTCCCCACAGCATTTAAATTAAATGCCGGAAATCGCGCGCAAGGCCTCTGTAAGTTCCGTTTCCTTGTCTCCGGCGGCTTCTGGCGACAGCAACGTGGCGTCACATGATGTGGCATTGCCATAGCAACGTGATATCACATGACGTCGTTACATCAGAACGTCGGAGACAAGGTGGGGAGGGTGGAGGGGGGAGCAGGGGAAAAAGGTTGCGCAACCCTGTCTTAAAGCATTGTCTTGCATACAGATCAGAGGCGAAGAATGGATATGGATATCCGATGTGAAGGAGGAAATAATACTGAGATCACTACCGCTAAGACCGATTCGATGGAAGAAGGTGAGTGATGAAATAGCCGTCACTGTGTAACTCTTCCAATTACCTGCAACTTCATGCAAAGAAATAGCAACGCTTGTTTTTAACGCATTAAGCGCCAAGGGGGAATTCAACTGCTGAGAGTTTAAGGGAGTTACTCACCAAACTCAGCGACGTTTCTGTGTCTCTGTGATAACTCCCCCAGGACATGCTTGAAAACCAGAGGTAACTCAATGTATTTTTGATAAATAGAAACATGACCTTCTGGGGAGGGGTATATAATGGGTACTGGGCCTGGTGAGGTGGGTATAACGGGTTCTGGGCCTGGTGAGGTGGGTATAACGGGTACTGGGCCTGGGGAGGGGCGTATAGCAGGGTACTGGGCCTTGGGAGGGTTGTATAACTGGGTACTGAGCCTGGGGAGGTGGGTATAACGGGTATTTGCCCTGTGGAGGGCGGTATAACGTGGTATTGGGGAGGGGGTATAAGTGGCACAGGAGCTCTTGCGATACAGAGTATCACTGTCCCTGGTTACAAACACTTCATGTCTCCTGCAGATCAGGACACGCACGAAGGTGGTGCCCTTTGTGCCACCAGACGACGAGGCGGGCTACGAGGCGGACGACGAGGCATACGATAAAGCGGGCGTCAAGTGGTGCGAAGAGGTGGGCTACAAGGCGGCCGATGAGGCAGACGACGAAGCGGATTTCAAGTCTGGCGACGTGGTGGACGATGGCCTAGGAGAATACGAGAGGTGTGGACGGATCTGCTGCTTCACCTTTTTTAGGCGGAGGAGAAGACCCCGGGAGCAGGTAGCAGAATACGAGAGGTGCGGACAGATCTGCTGCTTCACCTTTTTTAGGCGGAGCAGCAGACCCCGGGAGAAGGTAGCAGAGGAGCCAGGGCGTAGATCCAGGGGTATTCTAGGGGCCCTTAGAAGTTGGTTTGACCGCAGGAGAGGCAGATAAGATCAGGAAGGCTGCGGGAGGGGCAGGTACTAGAGGGAGATTGGGATATTGGGCGTGAGAGGGTGAGAGAGAACAAGGAGCAGGGCCGGAGCACGGGTTTCATGCGCCCGAGGCGAAACTTAAAATTTGTGCCCCAGTTGTATAAAAAATAATAAGATAAATAAAATAATAAAATAAACAGTGGCGTAGCTATCGGGGCTGCAGGGGGTGCGACCGCACCCCAGCGCGACGCAAAATAAAAATAAAAGGGCGCCAAAATACTGGATAAAAAAAAGAATAATAATTTTTAAAAAAAGATAAATAAATTAGAAATAATAAGAGGAAAAAATAATAATGATTATTAATGCGCCCCTAGGACCTTTGCGCGCTAGGCGACCGCCTAATGGCCGGCCGGCCCTGCGAGGTATGCGGGAGGAAAAGGGGTGAATGGGATAGATATGCAGGGGGATGGGGGAGCAGGTGAGTTATACACAGGGGCACAAGGGCCCCATCACCCGCATCTCTATATATTGAGTGTGCCCCTGTGTATAACAACGCTGATCTGTGCTGCTCCATCTGATCTCACTGCGCAGTGATCCAGGGACCATCCGATCGCCATTTAATGGGGTCAGGAAGGAATTTTTTTCCCCCATTGCACAGCAGGGGTTATGTTTCGCCTTCCTCTGGATCACAGCAACAAACTGCCCTTTGTGCGTGAATTATCAGTGAGATCTTTATACACCCTGCATTGGTCTTCACCCCTTTGCTGCCGGAGGGGCCTGCAGTGCATTGCTCTGCGTGTTACTATATCGCTCTGCAATGTGCTGCAGGCCCCTCCCAGCAAAGAGATTCATTATTTCAATAAAATACTCTCTTTAATCCAACCTATGTGTAGTGTCTTTTCTATCCGTTGTATCTATTGCTAACAGCTCAGTGATTCTTCCCCAGGTCGCTGCACTAGTGTCACACTGCCAAGCCGGGTGTGAGGGAGATTTATAGGGTCACATATACACTTCTGCCAAAACACGAGTGCAAACAGGAAGCCCCTCTGATCTGTCATATCTTTTATAACACAAAACGGTATCTAAAAAGGTAAAAAGAACATACATGGGATTCTGCTACAAATATCTCTCTAATTACAAACCAATTAGCAAATCATTCAGATTAGAGTCGAGCGAAAAGAAAGGGTTAAGTATCTCATGTACAGTATATGCAGTGTAGGCTGTTCTGCGCATTACATGCAGGGGACAACGTTTAGGGGATATAAGTAATGCTGATCTCAGAGCTGACCGGCTGACCTGCTCTACCGGCTGACCGGCTGATCTGCTCTACTGGCTGACCGGCTGACCTGCTCTTCTGGCTGACCGGCTGACCTGCTCTACTGGCTGACCGGCTGACCGGCTCTACCGGCTGACCGGCTTCCCTTCTTCCAGCTAACTGACCTGAATTGTGGCCCCTGTATCTCCCAATTAAACGTTTTATTGGCATATTCTTGTTTGACTCGTTCTATACAGACATTTTCTATATATTCATTGTGGGATTTGATAACATCTGTAAGATCTCTCAGAACATCACATTCTGTACGTTTGTGCTGAATATTTTTCCATTCTCAATTTACTTAGGGGCCTATGCAGAGAGCAGTGCTGGAAATAATTGGAATTGGTAATAAATTGTACCTGTAATGGCGTGATTTTATCTCCATATGCAGAAAGGTCAGAAAACTGCATTTAAAATCATGCTTGATTATGGAGAGTTTCAACCGGCGAGATGCGCGCTGGTGAAACATGTTTGAAAAAAAGCGCGTTTTTTTTTTTCTTTTCACTCTCGCCGGTGAGCTCCAGTTTCCTGCCAACTTTTGTTGGCGGAGCTAATTGTAGAATTTCTCTCCATTTTAATGGCGCGAACAGCCGCTAGATGGCGATCATACCTTTCTGCATACGGCCCTTTTCAAAACTGGCGAGATTTTGGTTCTCGCCAGCCGTGCGGCGAATTCTACTAAAAAAAAAAAAAAAAAAATGGCGCTTTTTACTCAACTCGCCATTTCCAACCTTATTATAGCCATATAGCGCTAAAAAACGCCGAAATTTCCGTTCGCGCTGCTCTCTGCATAGGCCCCTTAATATTAGTTTTTGGCTTCAATTATTTATATCGAGCCCAAAATACCTTTATATAGAATGCTGATCCCTTTATCCCACAAATGCTGCTTCATTAAAGCCCAGGGGTGGCACTTTGTGCATTCTCAAACTTTTAGGCAACATCCCTAATTTCCAAAAGTGGGATAAAATCTGTGCATATTTAAATGGTTAATTTTTCCATTTTTCCATTGTGACAAAATATCAATTTTCTCACTCAGACTCCTAAATCCCTCCCCAAATATATCCGTTTCACATAAAAGTGTGTGCGCGTCTCCTTCCGCCTAACTGGCACGTCGTCCTTACGGGCGCCACTCCATGTAACTCCACGCTGCCCTCCAGTGGCAAAAGAAATAAGATACATTTACTTTTTTGCCGGAAAATAAATAAATAAATAAAATCTGCAGACGCGCGGTGATAAGCCACTTTTCGGCACTGATCGCCAGTTTTTCAAACACGCTCAATTCTATAAGCTCTGATCAGCTTATTGCGGCTGATTGCCACTTTAAAATTGCTGTTTCTTCTCCAAATTGTCCCGCCACAAAAGTTGGCAAGAAGGTGGGGTGAAGCTGCGATGAAAATAACATGCATGTGTCCCGGAGCGGATATCCATTAATATCAGCACCAGAAACCCCCGGCATGAATCCGATGCATAAAAAATGCATTTACAGGCAACTTCATTACCGCCAAGGCAATGAAGGGGTTATACACCCGTGCCAGGCTTATTGTGGGTAGCGGGGGTGGGAGAAGGTGGCATTTGGCCCTGGGTGGGTGTTTAGGCCTTGCCAGGGGGTTGGGGGATGACTTAACCTCTTCTTTAACTTAGCGGTTAATACCGCTAAGGTAATGAAGGGGTTAACCCCTCCCACTATCCCCCCACCCAGTAGGCCTAAACACCCATCCTTGGGGCCAATACCCCGTTCACCCACCCCCGCTACCCACAATAAACACAAATACACATAACAGCCCCACTGGCCACCTCCTAGGTCCCTAATAAACCATTACAATATTCATAAAACCATTATTTTGTTTACACCCAGGATTATTACATGGGATTAGGGCTATGTTATTCAGTGAGGGGTTGTATGTTTGTATTCGTAGGGACAGGCAAGGCCGGAGCCAGATGGGGTTCTCCTGCCTCTGTCCTCCCTGTCTCCTGACCCTTCCTGTAGCCGGACAAAGAAGAAGAAGCAGGCACACGGTCTTACTCAAAGGAGGTTTAATATGCCATAAAGTCCAACGTTTCGGCAGTCAAATACTGCCTTTCTCAAGGTGAAGGCTACCAAACACAAGAAAACAGTCACAATATATACCACCCCCCCTGATACTCACCCCTCCCCATTCTGCCACATAACCAGGATGCTGACGCCCACCTGATGACGCCAGAGCTACCATATGGCGCCCCCTAGTGACGTCAGACGTCTAGGTCTAAATCCCTGGCAATACAGCATAGAGCTGTCTTGGAGGACTGCAGCCACAGCCACACATGGGGGAGTGTTCAGTCTGGGGAGAGGTGTGGCTGTGGCTGCAGTCCTCCAAGGCAGCTCTATGCTGTATTGCCAGGGATTTAGACCTAGACGTCTGACGTCACTAGGGGGCGCCATATGGTAGCTCTGATGTCATCAGGTGGGCGTCAACATCCTGGTTATGTGGCAGAGTGGGGTGAAATAGGACCGGTATCTGTTAGACTTCCATCGCCCTATCTTTTGTATCGCAGCTACTGACAGCCCCGCGCGTGATGCTTCCGTTGCCGCCCCAATCCGGAACGAATGTGTTCCGAATTGTGCCTCGTCGAGGCCCTGGTGTCTTAGGCACATGCGGAAAACCCGCAGGTACTGGAATCTAGATAACGGTACCCCGTCCGCGTGAAGGAGCAGGGGGCCCTGACCGTCTGGCCTGCATGCCAAGTATTCCCTGAGCGTGCTCACTGGGCAAAATTTGGTCCCTGGTAGCCTAGCAAAGATATCCACGCTCCCCTCCCCCGCTGGTCTGTTTTTGACCTTTTCACGTGTAGTTTGACCCACCCTTCCCCTAAGACTATGTCCTCAAACTGCATCCCTCCCTCGCCTTTGCGCGACGCGCACCAGTTCCCCGGCTCGCAGTGCTGCGAAGAAAGCCAATGCAAACGTCAGCCGGAAAAGTTTCGCCTCGAACCCCGATAGGCACACTCTGTCTGCGGCCTGCATTAAACCCTCTAATATCGCTGGTGTCACTGGCCTTCTGCTGTCATTTGCCGCCGTCCCCTTCGTTAACCACGCTAGGACCCTTTTGATGATAAATGCCTTCGTTGGGTCCCCCTTGCCCTCTAGCTGCAAAAAGAAGGAGACTCCTGTCACTTTTTTCCCTATGGATCCTCCCGATAAACCCCTTGCCCTTAAGTTTAGGACAAATGATAGCAAGGTCCCGACTCCCAATACGTCGAGACCCAATTCCCCTGCCAGACTTTGATAATCGCGCCACGCTGCCGAATAGGCCCGCCACGTACCCGGAGCCAGCGATGATCGTACCAACGAGGTCACTGGGTCGTCGCCAGCACCCAAAGGTCTGCAGGGCATGGACTGCCGATTAGGTCCGCCCCGGGGGCCAGTCTCCGAAACAGCGCCATCTGTAACCGGCATAAGGCATCAGCAATGTTATTCACCACCCCCGGGACATGTCGAGCCTTGAACGCTATGTTCAATTGCAAGCATGCCAGTACGAAACAGCGCAGAAGGGACAGCACCGGCGGGGAGCGTGAGCCGAAATTGTTCACGGCTTCCACTACACCCATGTTGTCTGTCCAAAAAATTACTTGCTTATTCGCGAATAAGTGACCCCACAGGCGCACTGCGACGAGCAAGGGAAATAGTTCCAAGAACGCCAAGTTCTTAATGAGCGGCATCCCCCGCCAGTGGGGAGGCCACCGCTCCGCGCACCATGCCCCACCGAAGTAGGCCC
Organism: Ascaphus truei; assembly: GCF_040206685.1. Classification (NCBI taxonomy): domain Eukaryota; kingdom Metazoa; phylum Chordata; class Amphibia; order Anura; family Ascaphidae; genus Ascaphus; species Ascaphus truei. Next base: position 185,708 of record NW_027457010.1, on the reverse strand, counting down.
CAAAACCGACTGACCCTGAGGCGTCTGTAAACAACTGCAACTCTGTGTTGTTGGATGGGGGACCTCGCCACAAGGTTCTGCCGTTATAATCCTTTAAAAAACGCAGCCACACCGTCAAGTCCTTTCGGATTTCGGCGGTGATGCGGATGAAGTGGTTGGGTCGTCTCACCCCGACCGTTGCTGCGGAGAGGCGCCTGGCGAAAACCCTCCCAGCCGGCATTACGCACGCAGCAAATACTAAGTGGCCTAGCAGCGCCTGGAAGTGCCTCAATGATGTTTTCTTGAGAGCTATGAATTCGCGGAGAAGCCTGCTTAGGGCGACCAGCTTCTCCGGAGGGAGCCTGTACTCCATCGCCTCAGAGTCGATTTCTATGCCCAAAAAGGTAAGAGTGGTTGTTGGCCGCACCGTCTTCTCGTCGGCCAAAGGAACGCCGAACTCACGCGCCAGGGCTGAAAATTCGAACAGCCACCTAGCGCATAAGTCCGAACCCCTGGGGCCAACAAAAAGGAAGTCGTCCAAGTAGTGCATGACCCCCGCTGCCTGCACCCTCTTCCGGGCCACCCATTCTAGGAAGGTGCTAAATGTCTCGAAATAAAAACAAGAAAGCGCCCCTCCCATTGGTAAGCATAAGTCTATGTAGTACTGACCTTCGAGCATGCAGCCTAGCAAATGAAAGCACTCGGGGTGGACTGGCAAGTGTCTGAAGGCCGATTTGATGTCAGCTTTTGACATTAGAGCCCCTTCTCCCATCCTTTCCACCAGCGCTGCGGCTTGATCGAAGTTCGCGTAAGACACCGAACTCAACTCCATGTCAATGCCGTCGTTTACCGACGACCCCTCGGGGTAGGATAGGTGTTGTATCAACCTATACTCCCCAGCCTCTTTTTTTGGGGACCACTCCCAATGGGGAAATCCTGAGATTAGGCAAGGGAGGGGACTCGAAGGGGCCAGCCATCCTTCCCAATTGGACTTCCTTCCAGACTTTCTCCCTAGCTACGTCACCGTGTGTCCTGACCGATTTCAAGTTCCGACTAAACTCAGATCCCGCTTGATCCTAAACCCCTCCTTAAACCCAGCTAAGAGTAGCTGGGCTGCTTCCCTATTGGGATACCTTGCTAGCCACGGTGCCAAATTGGCGACGATTATTGGTGTCGCTGCCCTCGCGTCCAAACGTCCGCCCTGCGCCCCTCCCCCTGCGACCGCCCTTCTTAAAACACTTTGCCTGGGCGTGGCGGCCGCCGCAAAAGGAGCAGATGTGTTGGAAACGGCAGTTGTCGTACGTGCAGTTGGACTGGTTAAACAGCCAACAGACGCCCGAGTTGGTGCGCAGCGACTGGCTAGTCCCTGGCACGTTATTCCGCCATGCCCCCCTACCTCCGGTGCCGCACCCTCGAAAGGAATCTGCCCCGCCCCCAGACACAAACTGCAGATAAAGGTTGACGTCCTTGACGTTCCATGGTATCACCACCTCTTGGGCCTTTATTGATTGCCTAAAGCACTGGTCATATGTCCACCAACCCGTTCCCCCGTAAGTGTGGTGTGCTTCCTCGATCATGTCGTGATACGTAAAGAGCGAGGCGTACGCCTGGGGATCCTTCTCCCCAATCACTCCAGCCAGGATAACAAATGCCTTAGACCAATTGCGAAAGGTGTGCGGGAAAAGCCTCTTTTCCACATCCACCTTCTTCGCTTCCCCCGTCTTTGAGGACGCGGCCAACGCCTCCCTGTAGCCTGGTAGCAGAGATAATATATCTACATACTCCCCGGCCCATATCTTGTCCTTCACCTCTTTCAGCAAGTACAAGCCCACTGAGCTAGGTCTGGATGTATAAGAGACCTTATATGCCGCATCGGGCATCCTCTTATCCTTGGCTAGCTCCCCTGAGGCGGGTGCCGCCTGAGGGAGGGGGAGCGTGGAGGATGGTGAGTCCACTAGCCCGGCCTGCCCACCGGCCCCTAGAGGTGTGTTGTTAACCGCCTGCGGGGGAACCGCGGCCACTGCCGCTGCTGGAACTACAGGTGTCGCTACCGCTGGCGCCGCCCCCAATGCTGGCGCTACGACTGTCGCTATAGCTGGAGCTATCGCCGCTGCTGATGCGATTAGCGTTGCTAGAACTGGCGCTGCGCTTATCGCTGGTGTCACTACTGCTGGTGACTCTGCCGGTGCATGAGCATCAACAGCTGCCTCTGGAACCAGCCTTCTTCCTTGCTTCGCGCGTCAGCCTGCAGTTGTATGATTTTGTCTACGAAGTACATTCTGATTGATGCGCTAAGTGTCGCGGGAGTGTGATTTCAATTTGCGTGATTTAACTATGTGTTCCGTCTACTGAGTTTTTCTGTGAGTATGGGAAGTATCGAGGGTCGACGGAGGCGGATCCGATCCGGATGAAAACTGAATTGCTACTCGCACGAGGTACCGAAACTGACTGAAAGAAACATGAATTGATATGTTATCATCGATACATGGGACCTTCTGCTAACCGAAGAAGGGGCGTTAGGCCTGCTATTTGCAACCGCCCCTTTACCCCCTTCCCGCATGCATATTTGCTATACCAGCATATTTTCCTGATCGTGCCCAGTCAGGGAGTGGGATTACCCGCACCATCCCTGGCCATGCGCTGAACAGGAAGTGGGATTACCCACACCAAACCAGAGGCATGCGGCCCTGTGCTGAACAGGGAGTGGGGGGTTACCCGTCCATAGCAGGGCCATGTGCTGAACAGGAAGTGGGGTTACCCATACAATAGCAGGGCCGTGTGTTAAACAGGAACTGGGATTACCCATACAACCGCAGGGCCGTATATTAAACAGGAACTGGGATTACCCATACAATAGCGGGAGCCAAGTGCTGAACAGGAAGAGGGATTACCCATACGATAGAGGGAGCCAAGTGCTGAACAGGAAGAGGGATTACCCATACGATAGAGGGAGCCAAGTGCTGAACAGGAAGAGGGATTACCCATGCCCTACCATGGCCTGCGCTGAACAGGAAGTGAGATTAACCCCTACACGCGTTATACCTCTGCCTGCAGCATAACGCACCGTATACCCCACGTCGTCCTGAATGTAGCATGTAACGCTGGACCAATACAGCACATGACCCCCAAAGACAGTATATACACACACCATATGCTCCACGCAATGGCCCGAAGCCAAGCATGCAGCATATACACCATATAATCCAAACCCGTCATGTAACCGCGCATGTGGTCTATAAACATTATATTCAGAACCCAGCACGTAACCATGATTGCAGTGTATACCATATAATCCAAATACAGCACGCCACCACCACTGCGGTACCGTATACACCCCTGTAACCCAAATACCGCACATTATAACACTGACTGTAGCATATATACCCGTTATAATCCAATACGGCGCGTAACCTTGAATGCAGTATATCCACTATACCCGCCATGTAACCCACTTAAAGCACATTATAACACTGAATGCAGCATATATACACCTTATACTCCACATGCCGCACGTAACCGTGAATGCAGTATATACTCTATAAACGACTTTATAACCCTGAATGCAGCATATATACACTTTATAATCCACATACAGCACTTACCCTGAATGCGGTATATACACTATGTACGCCATGTAACCCAATTACAGCACATTACAACACTGAATGCAGCATAAATACATAGGGTGACCAGATTTCGAAAATGAAAAACCAGGACACCTTAAAAAATAATTTATTAAACAAATGACATCACGTGACACCCCCCGTTGCCATGACAACAAGACACTCTGATGCCCCTGCAGTGTTAGTGTGTATAGAGGTGGGGGCTTTGCTTGGGCCCTTCAACTCTTACAGCCAGGGCATTATTGGCCAGGAATGCCCAGTTCGGAGGGGATTACTACTTCAAAATGTATTTGATTCGTAACAACATCAAAAAACTCTAATACCAATAACTAACAACCACAGACAATGATAATCTAAACCATCAAATAAAATGTCTACGGCCCTTGTTCAAGCATGTTTGCGGTACTTACCAGATAAATCAGTGCCTGCAATCCACGACTGTATCCGCCTCTCCGAGCGTCTGAAAGCAATCCAGCGTTCCTGGTGTGTGGCTGAAGAGGTGAGGGACTCCCTCCTCTCAAACGGAAAAGAGCAAAAAATAGAGTTGGAACATACCTATCATACAGGGATGAGAGAGAGAGACAGAGAATGAGAGAGAGACAGAGAATGAGAGAGAGACAGAGAATGAGAGAGAGACAGAGAGAGGGACATAGGGAGAGAGAGACACAGAGAGAGAGAGAGAGACAAAAGTAATGTACTGTATAACCATTATACCGTACCCCCTAGTATTCGTGTAATCATTGTCCCACACCCCCTATAACTCACGCTTTGGCAATACTGAAATGTTCTTTTGTCATGCCAATAAAGCTGATTTGATTTGAGAGACAGAGACACAGAGACACACACAGAGACACAGAGAGAGACAGAGATACAGAGAGAGAGAGAGAGAGAGAGACACACAGAGAGAGACAGAGACACACAGAGAGAGACAGAGACACAGAGAGAGAGAGAAAGACACGGGCCTATTTAGTAAGCGTTGATAAGGCTGCGTCTATAGTATTTCAGACGGAGGGAAGGCACACACGCTGCAATACACTTGCTGAAGTCTGAGCTTTTTATGGCTTTGCAGGGTATGCAGCGGGTGCGATTGGGGGCGTGGCAATGAATATTTGGAGGCGTGGCAATAACGTTCCGGCGCGGACGTCACTCCCTACCTCACATCCCGATCCACCGGCATTTTTTCAGATGCAGCATCTGAAGCACTGTGCAGACAAGAAGAAAAATGCACACAATGCGCACCAGAGATTAAAATATAGTAAATTATTTATTAATAAAACAAGAAATAACCGTGGGGGATCCAACCCCACCTCAGTACATATGCGTCACAGATCCGGGTTCGGTTACAGAGTGACCTGACGTGTCACGACAGGTCACTCTGCGCGTATTCTGACAGGCTGAGACGGCGTTTGCAGGTAGGAATTTATATATACACTATATCTTCATCTCCTTCATAGTAATGACATTAAAAACACATTTATTCACAGAATTAAGTAGTCACTGTGTGGGATTAGTTTAAGATTTATTTATTAGATAATTTATCACTATGTAACACACTTTAAATCACAAATAAATAGGTATCACATTATTGCAATGTATTCAGTTGTAAGATATTAATGTTATTTGTAACACACAGTAGATTAGAAACATCACAATAATTAAGTATTAAATGTAATATTTATTGATCCCTGTAGCACTATTACAATTTGTTGGCATGGTAATCTATAACAGGGGAGCGCAAACTTCTGAAGCTGCGTCCCCCTGCCTGGCCTCCCCCGGTCTTGCGCCCCCTCTCCTACCTGCCAGCACACTCCGGGGTCGAGTGACGTCACATGACCCCGCGGTGTCATTTGATGCCGCGTTGCCATGGAGACGTGTCTGAATCCCGGTCAGTGTTACTGTTGCAGAGGCCTCACGTGATCCCCGGCATTTCATTTAAATGCCTTGGGGAGGAGCGCGGGACCTCTGCACCCGCCCCCGCGCCCCCCCAGACAAATCTCCCGCCCCCCAGTTCACGCACCGCTAACCTATAACATTATGTGTGTGTATATGTGTGTGTAAATATATATATACACATATACACACACATATATATATATGTATATATATATATTTATATATACATATATATATCTTCTCTCCGAAGAAGACCGTTTTATATGTATGTATGTATGTGTGTGTGTGTATATATATATATGTATGTGTGTGTATATATATATATATATATATATATATACACATACGTATGTGTGTATATATATATATATATGTGTGTGTGTGTGTCATACAAGAATCTATTACTGTATTATCTAAAATCAGTAACACATGTGATCTATTATGCCATTACCAATTGGACTGTAGGACTATAAAACCATTACGAGTGAGTTGTAGCATTATCCCCTGATGAAATCGGCCGTGTGCTGAAGAAACGCGTAGGTACTTTCTTCTCGTTATTGCCACACTATCCGTCTTGACGCCGGAAGGGAAGTTGGTACGCAGCCAAGACGAGACACCGGAATTACAGAGTGGAATCACAACTGCATACTACAGATTGCCGGAGGACCACACTGCGAGGGGCGCAGCCTATCGAGTTTCCCGGTCATCGTCCAAAGTCTGGAGCTGCGGATTGACCACCGGATTACCACGGAGCCCGAGCCTGTCTCACACAATGCTTTTACCAAACGGGCGTTTGTGAGTTTGTTATTTTTATCTTGTCCAGGAAATGAAATTGTTAAACCAAATTTACACATGGAGCGGGCGCTTTCTCTTCTTTTTGTTTTGTTTAGATATCTATCGAGGAGGTGGTTGTTTCCCCGAAGAGAGCTGCCAGGGCTCCAGAGGATGCCCGAATTGGATCCTTTTATGATTGAGTTATAACATAGCTATTAGAGCTAGGTTTCTGGACTTTTATTGTGTTTAGGCATAGTGTTTATTATTATTTTATTACAGCTACTTTTTAGTAATTGCACTGTTATTAATTCTGGCCCCTATTTCTCACTGCCATTATAATCTCTCTCTAGCGACAACCAGATTGCTATATCAGCTATATTATTTATTGGTTATACCAGGGGAGCACAAACTTTTGCAGCTCGCCCCCCCTGCCTTCCCTCTGTTGGTGCTCGCGCCCCCCCCCCCCCTTACCTTGATGCGGCGTTACGTGACCTGCAGCGGCATTTGACGAGGGTGACGTCACATGACCCCGCGGCGTAATTTAACACCGCGTTGCCATGGACACGAGTGACGCCGGCAGAGTCAAGGTAAGTAATAGCATTGCAGAGGCCTCACGTGATCCCCCGGCATTTAATTTTAATGCCTCGAGGAAGTGCGCGGGGCCTCTGCAACCGCCCGCGCCAACCCCCCCCCCCCCCCCGAAAATTCTCCCCCCCCCCCCACTTTGCGCACCTCTGGGTTATACCATATATATATATATATATATATATATATATATATATATTGTGACAGAAACCAGGGGATGGTAATAAATTCCGTATATAGGGCTCCCAGGATACTAGACAGTTTCTATCCTGTTTGGCCTGGGAGTGCAGCCTTATAATACATACACTCCATCCCACAGTTTGGCAAGCGCTGGAACTGAGGGATGAGAGATCCAGACCAGAGTTTGTCTGCTGCCTGATTTCTGTCACCTGTCATGCTAATTAGGAATCAGGTATGAAAGACTGATTTCCTGTTTGCTCTGGGCTCCCCACAAGAGCCAGGAGGCTGGAAGGCTGCTGAACTACAGAGGGGAGAAGCCTCTTCCCCAAACAGGTTCAATCTTTCTGTTCATTTGTGTAAGACTGCAAAAGTACCGTGTTTTGATGTTGGAAGTGGAAAAGCCACTTCCAACCCTGAGTCAGGGATATCTAAGTTAAGTTATCGCTCAGGTGAGCAGATTTTGTTTTGATCTGTTTTCTGTTGTATGCACTGTGGCAGTCTCAGTGCCTGGGACTGAATAAACCAGGCATAGCCTGTTTAAAGGAACAGTACGTGACGCCTCATCATTTAACCTACCCTAAAAGACCGTGTTCTAAACAGTCCCGGACAAACGACGGAGCCCCGGAGTAAGCCGTTTGTCACATATGGTGGAGAATGCGGGCAGAGCACTAGGGGGTCTGCGGGTTGAAGAACTTTGAAAAAAAAAAAAAAAAAAAAAAAAAAAAAAGTTTTTTCATCCTCTGCAAAGAAGATGGAAGACGTGGTGGGTGCGCTGGTACGCAATGTCGCTGCCCAGAAAGACGTGAATGAAACCCAGCAACAGCTGTTAATAGCCCAGCAAGAAACTAATGCATACCAGCAGCAGACGAATGCAGCCCAGCAACAGCTGCTAATAGCCCAGCAAGAGATTAATGCCAACCAGCAACAGGCGAATGCCAACCAGCAACAGGCGAATGCAAACCAGCAACAGACGAATGAAGCCCTGCAAAACGCGAATGCAAACCAACAAGAGACAAACCGCTTGCTGAGAGAGGAGCAACAGCGGTTCGCTCAGGGCTTACAGCAGGAACTCGAGATCCTGAGGGGGACTATCAGTAACCTTCCACTGGCAGCGGCAGCCCCAGTTCCGAAAATGACCAGGGCAAGCCACTACCTTCAGAAGATGGGACCCTCGGATGATGTGGAAGCCTATCTTCTCACGTTTGAACGCACGGCACAGAGAGAGGGATGGCCAGAAGCTGAGTGGGCTGGTCTAATCGCACCCTTCCTAAGCGGCGAACCCCAGAAGGCTTACTTTGATCTAGAGCCAGCCGAAGCTAACGTCTATGCAAAATTGAAGTTCGAGATCCTCGCCCGCCTCGGCGTAACCACGGCTGTTCGCGCCCAAAGGTTTCACGCATGGTCCTTCACGATGGATAAAGCCACCCGAAGCCAGATGTATGACCTCATCCACCTCGCCCGGAAGTGGCTACAACCCGAGATCAACTCAGCCAGCCACATCGTGGAACGGTTGGTCATGGACCAGTTCTTGAGGAAACTTCCCTCTGCCTTACGCCGTTGGGTCAGTCGGAGTGACCCCCACAATGCGGATGAGCTTGTGGCCCTCGTAGAAAGGTACAATGCAGCAGAAGAGCACCCGCAACCCACAGTCGTGGAGCAACCCCACTACCCGAGGTTCCAGGACTCTTCCAGAGACGGTAAAAGGGTACCGGGGTTAAGGGGCGCTGAAGAGCGGCGACCACCTTCACGCAGCACCAGCAACAGTGGTTCGCACACTAAGGGCAATAGCCAACATGGGGAGCCGGGAAAAGGCTCTAAGTGGGACACAGATTATGTACCTAAATGTGTAAATTGTCATGAGAGGGGCCACACAGCAAAAATCTGCCCACTAAATGATGAGCCCATGCAATGCAACAGCGTGGAACCTTATTCGCTGTTGTCCCAATGTATGGGCCCTAGCCCAGAGGACCCCTTGAATAACCATCTGTGGGCATTTGTAAAGGTTAATGGTAAGAGGGTTCGGGCACTTCTTGACTCTGGGAGCATGGTCACACTAGTGTCCGAATACCTCTTGCCCATTAAGAAGAAACAGGGAAACAGTTCACAAAGAGTGGCAATTTGTTGTATACATGGGGATAATCATGAATATTCCACTGTTGATGTTTTTTTTGAAACAGAGTTTGGTTCTTTAGATTTCAAGGTGGGTATTGTACCCAAACTGGCACATGATGTGTTAATAGGGACTGACTTTCCCCATTTTCTAAAAATGTGGTCCCCCGCTCAGAATAGCGCCCAGAGTTCAATAGCGGACCATAACGAAGTATTAGAAGAAACAAATCCTTTCCCTTTTTCAGAAATGGAGGTTGACGAGGGCCCAAATAAGAAGGGGGAAAAGGAGGAGTGCTGTAAAATTCCCTTCCCCATCACTACTTTGGTAGGGAATACCCCAAATCAAGATGTTGAGCAGACACTTACCACCCCAGAACCGGATAAGACCCTCGCTGACCTAGAGGTCAGTCCTGGGAGTTTTAAGAAGGCCCAGTGGGAGGACCCCACATTAGCGGTAGCAAGGGGAAATATACGGGACCAGAATAGTACTCCTGGCCAACCAGATAGGTCACTTGCTTACCCCTACTTCGAGGTAGAGAACGACCTAGTATATCGGGTTGATAAAAGGAAATCAGTTACAACTAAACAATTGTTGGTATCACGGACATTCCGTAACGTAGTATTACACCTCGCACATAGTCATCCATTGGGGGGACACCTAGGGGTGGAAAAGACAAAAGAAAAGGTTCTCCGAAGCTTCTATTGGCCTGGGGTTCTGGCAGAAATTACGAATTATTGTTCCTCATGCCCAGAATGTCAGATCACCGCCCCGTTCAAGGCGTACCGCAGCCCATTGGTACCCCTTCCCATAATAGAGGTACCATTTGACCGGATTGCTATGGATCTAGTAGGACCCCTAATAAAGTCTGCTAGGGGACATCAGCATATATTGGTAATATTAGATTATGCCACCCGATATCCGGAGGCAGTTCCCCTACGTAGCACCTCAGCTAAAAACATAGCAAAAGAGTTAGTAGTTCTGTTTTCCCGGGTCGGGATTCCTAAAGAGATTCTATCTGACCAGGGAACACCATTTATGTCCCAAGTAACGAAAGAGCTATGTAAACTCCTAAAAATCAAGCATCTCAGAACCTCAGTCTATCATCCACAAACAGATGGTTTAGTGGAAAGGTTCAATAAAACCTTAAAGAGCATGTTACGGCGGGCGGTTGATAAAGATGGGAAAAACTGGGATTGTTTGTTACCGTACCTGTTATTTGCCATTAGGGAAGTTCCCCAATCATCCACAGGCTTCTCCCCGTTTGAACTATTGTATGGCCGACACCCAAGGGGCTTACTGGATATAGCCAAAGAGACTTGGGAACACGAGGTTACCCCTTACAGAAGTGTAATAGAGCATGTTGCCCAGATGCAGGACCGCATTGCTGCAGTCCTACCCATAGTGAGGGAACACATGGAGAAAGCTCAAGAAGCACAGAGGAATACATATAATAAGGGTGCTAGGGTCAGAATTTTTTCTCCAGGTGATAGGGTACTAGTTCTGGTTCCCACCGTGGAGAGTAAATTCCTTGCTAAATGGCATGGGCCATATGAGGTCTTGGAAAGAGTGGGAGAAGTAAATTATAAGGTAAGACAGCCAGGTAGGAGGAAACCTGAGCAAATTTACCATATAAACCTACTCAAGCCCTGGAAAGATAGAGAAGTCTTGTTAACCCTAGTACCCCCAGATCCGTCAGAGAATCAAGAAACTGACCCAGAGGTTAGCATAGCTGAAACCCTGTCTGTTCATCAGAAACGAGAGGTTCAGAATTTAGTGAAAAGAAACAAAGAAATCTTCTCTATACGGCCAGGTAGAACTAGCGTAATTGAACATGACCTAGTCTCTGAACCGGGGGTCCGAGTTAACCTTAAACCGTACCGAATCCCAGAGGCCAAAAGAAAGGCTATAAGTTTAGAGGTTAAAAAAATGCTAAAACTAGGTGTAATTGAGGAATCCCAAAGTGGGTGGAACAGCCCTATAGTCTTAGTCCCAAAGCCAGATGGTACAACAAGGTTTTGTAATGACTACCGGAAACTAAACGCGGTGTCAAAATTTGATACTTATCCTATGCCCAGGGTAGATGAACTTGTAGAGAGACTGGGCAAAGCCCGATATCTCACAACCCTAGACCTAACAAAAGGGTACTGGCAGGTTCCCCTCACAGAAAGGGCAAAAGAAAAGACAGCCTTCTCAACCCCAGACGGCCTCTTTCAGTATAAGGTGTTGCCTTTTGGCATACATGGAGCTCCCGCCACATTCCAAAGAATGATGGATAAAATTTTAAAACCACATGCTCGGTATGCTGCCGCCTACCTGGATGATGTGGTAATCCATAGTGAAGATTGGCAATCCCACCTTCCAAAGGTCCAAGCTGTGCTTGACGCAGTCCGGTCTGCTGGACTAACTGCTAACCCCGCTAAATGCACTATTGGTCTGGAGGAGGCCAAGTATCTGGGATATTCTATTGGCAGAGGTTTACTCAAACCCCAAACACTCAAAGTGGAGGCGATACAAAATTGGCCAAGGCCAGTTACAAAAAAACAAGTAAGGACCTTTTTGGGGTTAATTGGGTACTATAGAAGGTTTATTCCCAATTTTGCAACTAAGGCAACCCCACTAACTGACCTCACAAAAGCAAGAGGACCGCTAATGGTAAAGTGGTCCCCCGAAACCGAACAGGCCTTTAGAAGCCTGAAAGAAGCTCTCTGTGCCCAACCAGTGTTGGTCACACCTGACTTCTCCAAAGAGTTCGTAGTCCAAACCGACGCATCTGAGGTAGGGCTGGGGGCGGTACTCTCCCAGGAGTCTCAAGGTGAGGAGCACCCCATCCTTTATTTAAGTAGGAAACTAAATCCCCAGGAGAAAAATTACTCCATAGTAGAGAAAGAGTGTCTCGCAATAAAGTGGGCTGTAGAGACGCTCAAATACTACCTGTTGGGGAGAAAATTCCGGTTGGTCACAGATCATGCACCCCTTACCTGGATGTGTCAAAACAGGGAAAAGAATGCTAGAGTGACCAGGTGGTTCCTAAGCCTACAACCCTTTAAATTTTCTGTGGAACACAGGTCAGGGCACAAACATGGCAATGCTGACGGGTTGTCAAGGATGCACTCCCTAATATCCATGGTCGCTCATCCCTCGAGGTCTGAGCTGGGGGGGAGGATATGTGACAGAAACCAGGGGATGGTAATAAATTCCGTATATAGGGCTCCCAGGATACTAGACAGTTTCTATCCTGTTTGGCCTGGGAGTGCAGCCTTATAATACATACACTCCATCCCACAGTTTGGCAAGCGCTGGAACTGAGGGATGAGAGATCCAGACCAGAGTTTGTCTGCTGCCTGATTTCTGTCACCTGTCATGCTAATTAGGAATCAGGTATGAAAGACTGATTTCCTGTTTGCTCTGGGCTCCCCACAAGAGCCAGGAGGCTGGAAGGCTGCTGAACTACAGAGGGGAGAAGCCTCTTCCCCAAACAGGTTCAATCTTTCTGTTCATTTGTGTAAGACTGCAAAAGTACCGTGTTTTGATGTTGGAAGTGGAAAAGCCACTTCCAACCCTGAGTCAGGGATATCTAAGTTAAGTTATCGCTCAGGTGAGCAGCTTTTGTTTTGATCTGTTTTCTGTTGTATGCACTGTGGCAGTCTCAGTGCCTGGGACTGAATAAACCAGGCATAGCCTGTTTAAAGGAACAGTACGTGACGCCTCATCATTTAACCTACCCTAAAAGACCGTGTTCTAAACAGTCCCGGACAAACGACGGAGCCCCGGAGTAAGCCGTTTGTCACAATATATATATATATATACACACACACACATATACACACACACACACGTGTATGTGTGTATAAAACAGACTATATATATACATATAGTATGATATATATATACATACTATATATGTATATATATATATATATATACGACTATTAAGGTTAAAGATAATGGTGAAATACAGGGTTGCAGACCTGTCTAAGACATGCAAATGAATATACAGGAATATTTACAGTATATATATATATATATATGGCCACCAGAATACCAAGAAGTGATCTCCTTGAATACAAACAGAAGGAGACAAGCGACAGGGTTCCTTTGGTGGTCACATATAACCCACACCTAGGAGACCTACGCAAGATCGCCAGGAAACTACAACCCATCCTCCAGGAAGATACAAGACTGCAACAGGTCTTCCCTGAAGCACCCTTATTATCATACAGACAACCCCATAATCTCAAGAATATTATGGTGAGGAGTAAAGTATTCAGCAGTACAACTGAATGCGGGACAAAACCATGCCAGGACCCAAGATGCAAAACCTGCGCAATGCTCTACACAGCGGACACAATACAAATACCACACAAGAATCGGGAATACAAAATCAGAGGAGGGTTCACCTGTTCCTCCAGCAATGTCGTGTACCTCATCATGTGCATGAAATGCCCAGGGGGCTGCTACTACATAGGTGAGACAGGACAGGGGCTAAACAAGAGAATGAACCTGCATCGCCACAGCATCACACGCGGAACAAGAGACAGTCCTGTTGGCGAACATTTCTCTGACTCTGGCCATAAGATGAACGATCTGAGGGTTGCCATACTCAAAGGTAATCTTAAAACCCCGAAAGAGAGACGGTTGCATGAATACAAATTTATGCAACTGTTCGGGACACTTAGCAGTGGCCTAAACAGAGATCGAAATTTTATGAGTCATTACTGACACTAGCGAACTCTCTTCCCATGAGCGCTAAAGGCCATGTCTGTACATACTGTGCTATATGTATGCACACACAGCTGTCTCTCACACATACTAATACTCCTTATTTTTCCATCCATATACACCAATAGGGACCACATAGTATCCACACACACTTTTAGTTGTGCTACAAACTCTCACATTTCCACACCCACCCACACCATTTATATCCCTCTCACTCCACACACACTTTGTGTAGAGCACTGTTTATACTGTGGGCTCTCCATTCATTTTTATTCACACTGATACACATACACACTCTTTCTTCACTTGCTTTCAGTTACCCTTTGACACCTCTAGCCATAAAACACATCCACACCGGGGGAAGGAGAAGCACAGATAACATTCCAAGAGACACTGTTTTTAAGTTATCCTTGCTTCATTCATTGTAACATCGCCGGAAGAAGAGATCAGTGTATCTCGAAAGCTCGCACAAATAAAAGCATTTCGTTAGCCACAGAACGGTATCATCTATTTATTTTTTGATTATTGAAGCTCGGCTAACACAGTACTGATACCTCTACATGTATATATATATATATATATATATATATATATATATATATATATATATATATATATATATATATGTGTTCAAATAACGGGGGGAAAAAAGGGGGGAAGGTGGGGAAAAAAACCTCGCATCTACTTTTGCAATATTAATGCCACCATAAGCCAATAAATAACTTTACATCAGTAAGAATTGGCGGTGCTCACGGGTTGTAAATAGTATGAGTGAAAAGAGAAAAAGTAACCCGTATGGGAGCACTCAGGTATGCAGATTAACATATAGTATTTTATTTATTTGACACAGTGCAAAAAAGGATAAGTAAACAGTACATGATTAAAAACACTTAAAAAAGGCTAGGACCCCTGTCACGGGTACTACCCATAGACACAAGTGGGCAAAACTAGGGAATGACTCAAATTGTCAACCCTTAACATGAAAATGGATAGTGACTCAAGAAACACTTGGATCGGTCAGAATAAATCACAACAGGTTAATGGGTTCACAGGCACCTATACAAAGCTAAAGATAATACGTACTACACACCAATGAAGTGACTAGTCAAAATATAAATGACAATCTTAAACCATCATGAATCTGCTTGAGCATACAATTATGTAACCAATACCAACAGCACAAATAAATCACTTGAAGGAAAAAGGTGGCATGATGGGATGAAGTCACTAGATGTGTAGAGCAATGAAGTGTGTGAATAGCATGTATGGAAAATTGCCTGATGAACACCTATTAGATAACCTTGTGTGTGTTGTCAGTATCCATAATGAAAAAATAGAGTGTCACAGTCCAGAGATTAGTTGCACCAGTGCTGGGTAGCATAGTTTCGTGAACATCTGTCAGGGGTCCTGCCTAGCACCCCCACTCCGACGCGTTTCGTCCAGAGACTTAGACTTGGAGTGGGGGTGCGTCGGAGTGGGGGTGCTAGGCAGGACCCCTGACAGATGTTCACGTAACTATGCTACCCAGCACTGGTGCAACTAATCTCTGGACTGTGACACTCTATTTTTTCATTATGGATACTGACAACACACACAAGGTTATCTAATAGGTGTTCATCAGGCAATTTTCCATACATGCTATTCACACACTTCATTGCTCTACACATCTAGTGACTTCATCCCATCATGCCACCTTTTTCCTTCAAGTGATTTATTTGTGCTGTTGGTATTGGTTACATAATTGTATGCTCAAGCAGATTCATGATGGTTTAAGATTGTCATTTATATTTTGACTAGTCACTTCATTGGTGTGTAGTACGTATTATCTTTAGCTTTGTATAGGTGCCTGTGAACCCATTAACCCGTTGTGATTTATTCTGACCTATCCAAGTGTCATACTTTTACCGGTGCCCCTTAGTCTCAGGGAAGACCGGCATTTCGTCCAATGGATACAATATGATTGATGGAAAAGGGCACACGGATTTGAATAAAAAAAGATAATTTATTGTGCCACAGACTACAATGTTTCGGCTGCTGGCCTTTCTTTACTGGCTTTAGTGGGTTTAGCCACTTTACCTGAGAAAGGCCAGCAGGCTGAAATGTTGTTGTCTATGGCAATGCAAGAGAAAACAGGTTGGGGGGGTGGGTTCTCGCAAGGTCGCCGACCCATGGGTGAGTGTCCCCGGTGGCAACTAGTCCTGGACCCCGGGAAAGCTGTCTGTGGCCCATACAAGCTGAGTAACATGTAGAAAGGACACATGTATGTTCAGAATGAGTTAGCATGGTATTTTGAGAGGCATCATAGCAGGTCAGTGCAAGTCAGTGCAGAGCACTGCAAGGTCAGTCAATATGAGGAAGGGTCCGATGGAGGATCCCAGAATATCTCTTAAAGCAGGGGTGCGCAAATCGAGGGGTGCGAAATTTTCTTGGGGAGGAGGGAGGAGGGGCTCGGCGCTTACAGTGGCCCCTCGCTCTTCCCCACAGCATTTAAATTAAATGCCGGAAATCGCACGCAAGGCCTCTGTAAGTTCCCTTTCCTTGTCTCCGGCGGCTTCTGGAGACAGCAACGTGGCGTCACATGATGTGGCATTGCCATAGCAACGTGATATCACATGACGTCGTTATATCAGAACGTCGGAGACAAGGTGGGGAGGGTGGAGGGGGGAGCAGGGGAAAAAGGTTGCGCAACCCTGTCTTAAAGCATTGTCTTGCATACAGATCAGAGGCGAAGAATGGATATGGATATCCGATGTGAAGGAGGAAATAATACTGAGATCACTACCGCTAAGACCGATTCGATGGAAGAAGGTGAGTGATGAAATAGCCGTCACTGTGTAACTCTTCCAATTACCTGCAACTTCATGCATAGAAATAGCAATGCTTGTTTTTAACGCATTAAGCGCCTAATGGGGAATTCAACTGCTGAGAGTTTAAGGGAGTTACTCACCAAACTCAGCGACGTTTCTGTGTCTCTGTGATAACTCCCCCAGGACATGCTTGAAAACCAGAGGTAACTCAATGTATTTTTGATAAATAGAAACATGACCTTCTGGGGAGGGGTATATAATGGGTACTGGGCCTGGTGAGGTGGTTATAACGGGTTCTGGGCCTGGTGAGGTGGGTATAACGAGTACTGGGCCTGGGGAGGGGCGTATAGCAGGGTACTGGGCTGTGGGAGGGTTGTATAACTGGGTACTGGGCCTTGGGAGGGTTGTATAACTGGGTACTGAGCCTGGGGAGGTGGGTATAACGGGTATTTGCCCTGTGGAGGGCGGTATAACGTGGTATTGGGGAGGGGGTATAAGTGGCACAGGAGCTCTTGCGATACAGAGTATCACTGTCCCTGGTTACAAACACTTCATGTCTTCTGCAGATCAGGACACGCACGAAGGTGGTGCCCTTTGTGCCACCAGACGACGAGGCGGGCTACGAGGCGGACGACGAGGCATACGATAAAACGGGCGTCAAGTGGTGCGAAGAGGTGGGCTACAAGGCGGCCGATGAGGCAGACGACGAAGCGGATGTCAAGTCTGGCGACGTGGTGGACGATGGCCTAGGAGAATATGAGAGGTGTGGACGGATCTGCTGCTTCACCTTTTTTAGGCGGAGGAGAAGACCCCGGGAGCAGGTAGCAGAATACGAGAGGTGCGGACAGATCTGCTGCTTCACCTTTTTTAGGCGGAGCAGCAGACCCCGGGAGCAGGTAGCAGAGGAGCCAGGGCGTAGATCCAGGGGTATTCTAGGGGCCCTGAGAAGTTGGTTTGACCGCAGGACAGGCAGATAAGATCAGGAAGGCTGCGGGAGGGGCAGGTACTAGAGGGAGATTGGGATATTGGGCGTGAGAGGGTGAGAGAGAACAAGGAGCAGGACCGGAGCACGGGTTTCATGCGCCCGAGGCAAAACTTAAAATTTGTGCCCCAGTTGTATAAAAAATAATAAGATAAATAAAATAATAAAATAAACAGTGGCGTAGCTATCGGGGCTGCAGGGGGTGCGACCGCACCCCAGCGCGACGCAAAATAAAAATAAAAGGGCGCCAAAATACTGGATAAAAAAAAGAATAATAATTTTTAAAAAAAGATAAATAAATTAGAAATAATAAGAGGAAAAAATAATGATTATTAATGCGCCCCTAGGACCTCTGCGCGCTAGGCGACCGCCTAATGGCCGGCCGGCCCTGCGAGGTATGCGGGAGGAAAAGGGGTGAATGGGATAGATATGCAGGGGGATGGGGGAGCAGGTGAGTTATACACAGGGGCACAAGGGCCCCATCACCCGCATCTCTATATACTGAGTGTGCCCCTGTGTATAACACCGCTGATCTGTGCTGTTCCATCTGATCTCACTGCGCAGTGATCCAGGGACCATCCGATCGCCATTTAATGGGGTCAGGAAGGAATTTTTTTCCCCCATTGCACAGCAGGGGTTATGTTTCGCCTTCCTCTGGATCACAGCAACAAACTGCCCTTTGTGCATGAATTATCAGTGAGATCTTTATACACCCTGCATTGGTCTTCACTCCTTTGTTGCCGGAGGGGCCTGCAGTGCATTGCTCTGCGTGTTACTATATCGCTCTGCAATGTGCTGCAGGCCCCTACCAGCAAAGAGATTAATTATTTAAATAAAATACTCTCTTTAATCCAACCTATGTGTAGTGTCTTTTCTATCCGTTGTATCTATTGCTAACAGCTCAGTGATTCTTCCCCAGGTCGCTGCACTAGTGTCACACTGCCAAGCCGGGTGTGAGGGAGATTTATAGGGTCACATATATACTTCTGCCAAAACACGAGTGCAAACAGGGAGCCCCTCTGATCTCATATCTTTTATAACACAAAACGGTATCTAAAAAGGTAAAAAGAACATACATGGGATTCTGCTACAAATATCTCTCTAATTACAAACCAATTAGCAAATCATTCAGATTAGAGTCGAGCGAAAAGAAAGGGTTAAGTATCTCATGTACAGTATATGCAGTGCAGGCTGTTCTGCGCATTACATGCAGGGGGCAAAGGTTAGGAGATATAAGTAATGCTGATCTCAGAGCTGACCGGCTGACCTGCTCTACCGGCTGATCTGCTCTACTGGCTGACCGGCTGACCTGCTCTTCTGGCTGACCGGCTGACCTGCTCTACCGGCTGACCAGCTCTACCGGCTGACCGGCTTCCCTTCTTCCAGCTAACTGACCTGAATTGTGGCCCCTGTATCTCCCAATTAAACGTTTTATTGGCGTATTCTTGTTTGACTCGTTCTATACAGACATTTTCTATACATTCATTGTGGGATTTGATAACATCTGTAAGATCTCTCAGAACATCACATTCTGTACGTTTGTGCTGAATATTTTTCCATTCTCAATTTACTTAGGGGCCTATGCAGAGAGCAGCGCTGGAAATAATTGGAATTGGTAATAAATTGTACCTGTAATGGCGTGATTTTATCTCCATATGCAGAAAGGTCAGAAAACTGCATTTAAAATCATGCTTGATTATGGAGAGTTTCAACCGGCGAGATGCGCGCTGGTGAAACATGTTTGAAAAAAAGCGCGTTTTTTTTTTTTTTTTTTTCACTTTCGCCGGTGAGCTCCAGTTTCCTGCCAACTTTTGTTGGCGGAGCTAATTGTAGAATTTCTCTCCATTTTAATGGCGCGAACAGCCGCTAGATGGCGATCGTGCCTTTCTGCATACGGCCCTTTTCAAAACTGGCGAGATTTTGGTTCTCGCCAGCCGTGCGGCGAGTTCTACTAAAAAAAAAAAAAATGGCGCTTTTTACTCAACTCGCCATTTCCAACCTTATTATAGCCATATAACGCTAAAAAACGCCGAAATTTCCGTTCGCGCTGCTCTCTGCATAGGCCCCTTAATATTAGTTTTTGGCTTCAATTATTTATATCGAGCCCAAAATACCTTTATACAGAATGCTGTTCCCCTTATCCCACAAATGCTGCTTCATTAAAGCCCAGGGGTGGCACTTTGTGCATTCTCAAACTTTTAGGCAACATCCCTAATTTCCAAAAGTGGGATAAAATCTGTGCATATTTAAATGGTTAATTTTTCCATTTTTCCATTGTGACAAAATATCAATTTTCTCACTCAGACTACAAAATCCCTCCTCAAATATATCCGTTTCACATAAAAGTGTGTGCGCTTCTCCTTCCGCCTAACTGGCACGTCGTCCTTACGGGCGCCACTCCTTGTAACTCCACGCTGCCCTCCAGTGGCAAAAGAAATAAGATACATTTACTATACTCGTCTGGCAGCTGCTCCCGTATAAGGTGGGTAACTCTGTATTAGGGGTCTTGGTTAGAGTATATTTTATACTTATGTCGGATAGATGAGGAATTTATATTCCTAACGGGTTATTGTGAGAGGCCTTAGATCTTATCCTATATGCACGCAGCCCTCGCCTCTCTGACCTTGAACACGTACTTCAATCTGATTTTTTGAGACTTGAAACTGGATTTCCCAAAACAAACTGATTTTAAACACTGACAAGACTGTAACAATGGTATTTGGGACCAGAGCTAAATTGCTAAAGCTGCCAATGACAGAGCTTCAGATAAAAACCAGCTCTAATACCATCCTAGCCCCTGTTACTGGTTTGAAATATCTGGGCATATAGTTCAACTCCCATTTAACATTTGGGTTGCACATTGATACCCTGACATCCAAATCCTATGCCAAACTAGGTGTACTTTACAGGAACAAATCCTCCCTAAGGCCCTCATGCAGTAATCGCCTACAGCGATTCAGTAAGCCCAGAGAAGCTGGCGATTAGAGCAAAAATAACCGGGTTTTTTTTGTGCCGGAAAATAAATAAATAAATAAAATCGGCAGACGCGCGGTGATAAGCCACTTTTCGGCACTGATCGCCAGTTTTTCAAACACGCTCAATTCTATAAGCCCTGATCAGCTTATTGCGGCTGATCGCCACTTTAAAATTGCTGTTTCTTCTCCAAATTGTCCCGCCACAAAAGTTGGCAAGAAGGTGGGGTGAAGCTGCGATGAAAATAACATGCATGTGTCCCAGAGCTGATATCCATTAATATCAGCACCAGAGACCCCCGGCATGAATCCGATGCATAAAAAATGCATTTACAGGCAACTTCATTACCGCCAAGGCAATGAAGGGGTTATACACCCGTGCCAGGCTTATTGTGGGTAGCGGGGGTGGGAGAAGGTGGTATTTGGCCCTGGGTGGGTGTTTAGGCCTTGCCAGGGGGTTGGGGGATGACTTAACCTCTTCTTTAACTTAGCGGTTAATACCGCTAAGGTAATGAAGGGGTTAACCCCTCCCACTACCCCCCCACCCGGTAGGCCTAAACACCCATCCTTGGGGCCAATACCCCGTTCACCCACCCCCGCTACCCACAATAAACACAAATACACATAACAGCCCCACTGGCCACCTCCTAGGTCCCTATTAAACCATTACAATATTCATAAAACCATTATTTTGTTTACACCCAGGATTATTACATGGGGTTAGGGCTATGTTATTCAGTGAGGGGTTGTATGTTTGTATTCGTAGGGACAGGCAAGGCCGGAGCCAGATGGGGTTCTCCTGCCTCTGTCCTCCCTGTCTCCTGACCCTTCCTGTAGCCGGACAAAGAAGAAGAAGCAGGCACACGGTCTTACTCAAAGGAGGTTTAATATGCCATAAAGTCCAACGTTTCGGCAGTCAAATACTGCCTATCTCAAGGTGAAGGCTGCCAAACACAAGAAAACAGTCAAAATATATACCACCCCCCCTGATACTCACCCCTCCCGGCTCTGACACATAACCAGGATGCTGACGCCCACCTGATGACGTCAGAGCTACCATATGGCGCCCCCTAGTGACGTCAGACGTCTAGGTCTAAATCCCTGGCAATACAGCATAGAGCTGTCTTGGAGGACTGCAGCCACAGCCACACATGGGGGAGTGTTCAGTCTGGGGAGAGGTGTGGCTGTGGCTGCAGTCCTCCAAGACAGCTCTATGCTGTATTGCCAGGGATTTAGACCTAGACGTCTGACGTCACTAGGGGGCGCCATATGGTAGCTCTGATATCATCAGGTGGGCGTCAACATCCTGGTTATGTGGCAGAGTGGGGTGGGGTTGCATCCCTTGTTTTTATGACTTTCTAATAAAGATAGATTTTTGCCAGACCTGCCTCTTCTCTGGATCATGGTGCGCTGCACTTTCTCTAGGGTATCGGAGACTGCCTGACGGGTGGCTGGGTTATGGGAGACTGCCTGACACTTTTATGGGAGACTGATGACACTTGGGTGGGTGGGTTATGGGAGACTGATGACACTTGGGTGGGTGGGTGGGTTATGGGAGACTGATGACCCTTGGGTGGGTGGGTGGGTTATGGGAGACTGCTGACACTTGGGTGGGTGGGTGGGTTATGGGAGTCTGCCTGACACTTGGGTGGGTGGGAGACTGTCTGACACTTGGGTTGACTGCCTGACACTTTGACTGCCTGACACTTAGACTGGTGGGTGGGAGACTGCCTGACACTTGGGCGGGTGGGTGGTAGACTGCCTGACACTTGGGTGGGTGGGTGGGAGACTGCCTGACACTTAGACTGCCTGACACTTGGGTGGGTGGGTGGGAGACTGCCTGACACTTGGGTGGGTGGGTGGGTGACTGCCTGACACTTGGGTTGACTGACTGCCTGACACGTGGGTGGGTGACTGACTGACTGACACTTGGGTGGGTGGGAGGGAGACTGCCTGACACTTGGGTGGGTGGGAGACTGCCTGAAACTTGGGGGGGTGGGTGGGAGACTGCCTGACACTTGGGTGGGTGACTGCCTGACACTTGGGTTGACTGCCTGACACGTGGGTGGGTGACTGACTGCCTGACACGTGGGTGGGTGACTGACTGACACGTGGGTGGGTGACTGACTGACACGTTAGACTGCCTGGCACGTGGGTGGGTGGGTGACTGACTGCCTGACATATGGGTGGGTGACTGACTGACACGTGGGTGACTGACTGACACGTGGGTGAGTGGGTTGGTGTCTGTATACATTCTGTCACTGATACACACAGACACTGGGAGGGGGCAGTCACACACACACTGGGGGGGCAGTCACACACAAACACAGAATGGGAGGGGGGCAGACACACACACACACAGAATGGGAGGGGGGCAGTCACACACACACAGAGAATGGGAGGGGGGCAGACACACACACACACAGACTTGGAGGGGGCACTTACACACACTGGGAGAGGGGCATCACACAGTGGCAGGGGGCAGACAGACACACACAGACACACAGACTGGGAGGGGGCAGTCACACATACTGGGAGGGGGCAGTCACACATACACACAGACTGGGAGGGGGCAGTCAAACATACACTGGGAGGGGGGCAGTCACACACACACAGACTGGGAGAGGGGCAGTCACACACACACAGACTGGGAGGGGGAGGGCAGTCACACACACAAACAGACTGGGAGCGGGGCAGTCAAACATACACTGGGAGGGGGGGCAGTCACACACACACAGACTGGGAAGGGGGCAGTCACACACACACAGACTGGGAGAGGGGCAGTCACACACACACAGACTGGGAGGGGGAGGGCAGTCACACACACAAACAGACTGGGAGTGGGGGCAGTCACACACACATAGACTGGGAGGGGGGTAGTCACACACACACTGGGAGGGAGGGGCAGTCACACACACACTGGGAGGGAGGGGCAGTCACACACACACAGACTGGGAGGGGGCAGTCACACACACACACACACACACTGGGTGCGGGGGCAGTCACACACACACTGGGAGGGGGGCAGTCACACACCCACACTGGGTGGGGGGGCAGTCACACACACACTGGGAGGGGAGGCAGTCACACACACTGGGAGGGGGGCAGTCACACACACACTGGGAGGGGGGCAGTCACACACACTGGGAGGGGGGGCAGTCACACACACACTGGGAGGGGGCAGTCACACACACACTGGGAGGGGGGCAGTCACACACACACTGGGAGGGGGGGCAGTCACACACACACTGGGAGGGGGGCAGTCACACACACTGGGAGGGGGGGCAGTCACACACACACAGACTGGGAGGGGGGCAGTCATACACACACAAACTGGGAGGGGGCAGTCACACACACACAGACTGGGAAGGGGGCAGACACACACACACAGACTGGGAGGGGGCAGTCACACACACACTGGGAGGGGGGCAGTCACACACACTGGGAGGGGGGGCAGTCACACACACACTGGGAGGGGGCAGTC
The DNA here is from genome assembly GCF_040206685.1 of Ascaphus truei. Classification (NCBI taxonomy): domain Eukaryota; kingdom Metazoa; phylum Chordata; class Amphibia; order Anura; family Ascaphidae; genus Ascaphus; species Ascaphus truei. The sequence goes on along the minus strand of NW_027457010.1, from coordinate 161,600 downwards.
ACACACACACTGGGAGGGGGGAGCAGTCACACACACACTGGGAGGGGGGGCAGTCACACACACACTGGGAGGGGGGCAGTCACACACACTGGGAGGGGGGGCAGTCACACACACACAGACTGGGAGGGGGGCAGTCATACACACACAAACTGGGAGGGGGCAGTCACACACACACAGACTGGGAAGGGGGCAGACACACACACACAGACTGGGAGGGGGCAGTCACACACACACACACACAGACTGGGAAGGGGGCAGTCATACACACACAAACTGGGAGGGGGCAGTCACACACACACACACACAGACTGGGAAGGGGGCAGTCACACACACACACACACACACACACAGGGAAGGGGGCAGTCATACACACACAAACTGGGAGGGGGCAGTCACACACACACACACACACACACACAGGGAAGGGGGCAGACACACACACACACAGGGAAGGGGGCAGACACACACACACAGGCGACATGGTGCTTACCTGCTGTGAGCCTTCCTTCTGGTGTTTGCGCGACACACACACACACACACACACACACACACACACACACACACACACACACACACACACACACACACACACACACACACACACACACACACACACACACACACACACACTACATCCGTCCCCAATACTAAGCCCCGCCCCCGCCGCCTCCTCCTAAGGCAAAATAAATAATACACAGACTGGGAGGGGGGCAGTCACACACACAGACTGGGAGGGGGGCAGTCACACACACAGACTGGGAGGGGAGGCAGTCACACACACAGACTGGGAGGGGGGCAGTCACACACACAGACTGGGAGGGGGGCAGTCACACACACAGACTGGGAGGGGGGCAGTCACACACACAGACTGGGAGGGGGGCAGTCACACACACAGACTGGGAGGGGGGCAGTCACACACACAGACTGGGAGGGGGGCAGACACACACACACACTGGGAGGCGGGCAGTCACACACACTGGGAGGGGGGCAGTCACACACACAGACTGGGAGGGGGGCAGTCATACACACAGACTGGGAGGGGGGCAGTCATACACACACACACAGACTGGGAGGGGGGCAGTCACACACACAGACTGGGAGGGGGGCAGTCACACACACACAGACTGGGAGGGAGGCAGTCACACACACAGACTGGGAGGGGGGCAGTCACACACACAGACTGGGAGGGGGGCAGTCACACACACAGACTGGGAGGGGGGCAGTCATACACACACACACAGACTGGGAGGGGGGCAGACACACACACACAGACTGGGAAGGGGGCAGTCACACACACACAGGCGACATGGTGCTTACCTGTAGTGCCACTGTAGGGAGCCAGAAGTAGTGAGGCTTTTTTCCAGTCTGCCGGCAGTTTCAGTTGCCAGCTGTGAGCCTTCCTTCTGGTGAACACACACAAACACACACACACACACACACACACACACACACACACACACACACACACACACACAGGCGACATGGGGCTTACCTGTAATGCCACTGTAGGGAGCCAGAAGTAGTGAGGCTTTTTTCCAGTCTGCCGGCAGTTTCAGTTGCCAGCTGTGAGCCTTCCTTCTGGTGAACACACACAAACACACACACACACACACACACACACACACACACACACACACACACACACACACAGACACACACACACACACACACACACACACACCATCCGTCCCTGATACTAAGCCCCGCCCCCGGCATATCCTGACCTCCAACCAATCCCCTGCTTCTACTCTAAAGCCCCGCCCCCGGCATCCTGCTATTGGGTAAAAAAAAAATACGGCCGCCGCCTCCTCCTCACGCCGCCGCCTCCACGCACCGCCGCCGACTCGCGCACGGTACCAGTCACCAGGGGCAAAACCCGGGACATTTCCGGGACGGACTGTCAACCGGGACAGCACAGAAAAAAACGGGACTGTGCCGGCAAAACCGGGACGAATGGTCACTCTATAAATACACCTTATACTCCACATGCAGCACGTAACCGTGAATGCAGTATATACTCTATATACGCCATGTACCCCAATTACGACACCTTATAACCCTGCGTGCAGCAAATGTACACCTTATAATCCACATACCGCACTTAACCCTGACTGCGGTATATACACTATACCCGCCATGTAACCCAATTACAGCACATTACAACACTGAATGCAGCATAAATACACCTTATACTCCACATGCAGCACGTAACCGTGAATGCAGTATATACACTATATACGCTATGTAACCCAGTTACAGTACATTGTAACGGCGAATGCAGCACCTATACACACCCTATCATACAGAACGTAACTACGAGTGCAGTATACACACTATATACACCATGTCACCCCATTACAGCCCATTGTAACTTCGGATGCGGTATATATACACCCCCTATAATCCAAATACAATATACGCCATGTAACCCAATTACAGCCAATTGTACCTCGAATGCAGCTCGTATGCCTTATACCCCGAATACAACGCATTATAACCATACCCCGAATACAATGCATTATAACCACACTGAGGTGTATACACTTTATTCCCCACATACAGCCCGCTATCACTACGAATGCGGTATGCAGCGATACCCATGGCCATTCTAGCATTGATCATAACTTTATCCAATGTTGAAAGAAATCAATTACAGCACATTATACCACTGCCATGTAACCCCACTGAGTGTCCCGTGCTCCAACCCCGGGGGGGGGGGGGGGGGTTGGGGGATACCCACGGCCATTCTGTTGGGGGAACCGTCGTGGCAAAAAAACGTGGGGGGTTGTTGTGCCTCCCTCTGGCCCCCCCCCCTCCCCAGCCGCAGAGGCTGATTGAGGGCGAGCCACGTGGCAAGGGAAACCCCCCTGGCTATTCCCTGGTACCGGCAAGGGGATCCCCCCGTTCCCCGGAGGCCCCCCCTCCCCGCCTGCCGAGCGGGCCAGCTACCAAGGCTGATGGAGGGAGAGCCACGCGGTAAGGGGGATCCCCACTAGCTATCCCTTGGTCCGGCAGGCGGATCCCCCCCTTCGCCGGAGGCCCCCCCCTCCCCGCCCGCCGAGCAGGCCAGCCACGGAGGCTGAGGGAGGGAGAGCCGCGCGGTAGGGGATCCCCCGTGGCAGCACTCCCCGGCCGCCTCGCAACTATCCCCTGGACAGCCATAGCGGAGGCGGAGGGGGGGGATGCTGCGATCAGGCCCAAAGGGAGACTACAAACTCACCTGGAGGAGAGGAGAGGACACTAAACTTCGCAGCAGACCGGGAGCAGAATGGAAGATTCAGCTCCCGGCTGCCTCTTTTGTACTGACCTAGGCCTGCCCCCCCCCCCCCTAGGGGGGGCCGCGACGGCGGCCCAGAGATCCCAGGGAGGTGAGGGGGGAGGGGGCTTGCCCCCTGGTCATGGGCTTCCCTCGCCTAATTGGCTGGAGGGATTGCTTCTGCAGGGGGCCAAGCTTTATATATTATGTGTATAGACTCTACCGCGCTGGGAGTCCGTCCCCGGACCTGATAATCAGCCCTTCCCCGCTCACCATTTGTCCCGGCACTTAGCTGCTCCCAGCTCTTTGTCACGACCCTGCATTTCTCTGCAGACAACGCAGCTAAGTGAATTACTGTGCCTGCATGCAAAGAAATGCTAAAACACACATTACATTACTGGCTGCCTTTCTAAGGCCGTGTTCGGGGTGGCTGCTACGCGACGCGTGCGTGCGCACGTCCGTCGCAATTTCAGATTGTTTGGTGGGAGTGTTCAAACTGAAAACTCCACCGGCGGTAAAGTGCAGCGTTGACGCCGCTGTAACCAGAAATGATATTTGGGGCTGCAGTCGCATCACGTGAGCTGGTTCAGCGAACCAGCTCCGTGACACGTTCCCCCCGCCAAGCCCCCAAATGCCGCGACCCGACTCCTGCAGCCTGAACACAGATCGCCAGGCTGCAGGAGCACGCGGGGGAGGTGCGCGTGGACGCACGCTGCCGCAGCAGCCACGCTGAACTCAGCCTTACTGTATGGGGAAAAGGCTACACTCTAACATGGGGCATAAAGTGCTTTTCTACATATATATAGCCTGGCCTTCGGCATCTATTGCTAATTCTGGGCCTTTCCTCTGTCAGTCCTGTTAGAACAGGCAGTGGAAAGGTTAATTCCTTCAGTTAGCCTGTTTGCATTTCAGCTCTGAGTATAGTAGCAATATTCAGGGGCAGGCCTAAGCAACCTTTGAGCATGTTAATCCAAAGGGTGGATATGGGTTGGAACACCCAATGATGTGTGTGAGCCAATCGGAATCCAGCTTTGAGTTGTAATGATTCAAAGCTAGAGACACTCCCGGAGCGGAGGGGGGGAGGAAAGGGGACCGGAGGAGGGGGGGGGAAAGGGGAGCGGAGGAGGGGGGGGAAAGGGGAGCGTTGGAGGGGGGGGAAAGGGGAGCGGAGGGGGGGGAAAGGGGAGCGGAGGGGGGGGGGAAAGGGGAGCGGGGGGGGGGGGGAAAGGGGAGCGGAGGAGGGGGGGGAAAGGGGAGTGGAGGGGGGGAAAGGGGAGCGGAGGGGGGGGGGAAAGGGGAGCAGAGGGGGGGGGAAAGGGGAGCGGAGGGGGTGGTGGAAAGGGGAGCGGGGGGAGAAAGGGGAGCGGGAGGGGGGAGAAAGGGGAGCGGGAGGGGGGGAGAAAGGGGAGCGGGAGGGGGGAGAAAGGGGAGGGGGGAGAAAGGGGAGCGGGAGGGGGGAGAAAGGGGAGGGGGGGGGAGAAAGGGGAGGGGGGGGGAGAAAGGGGAGGGGGGGGGAGAAAGGGGAGGGGGGGGAGAAAGGGGAGGGGGGGGGATCGACACACTGCTTGGACAGTTAAGGCAGGTGTCATTACGTCCCTCATAACGCACACACAAAAAACGTCTGCTACAGCCGTGTATAACGCGGGGGAACTCTTCCCTAACTCCTCCTGTTGTCACCCTTCAAATCCCGGCACCAAACTTGGGCGCAAAGACCTTGCAACAATTTGCCTCGCTACATCACCCCCTTGGCCTAATAAACATGCTATTACTATTAGTTCACAATAGCCCAAGGAAGGGGGGTTACATTTGTTGGGCGATCTGATTGAAAAACACAAAGCCCCCCCCCCGTTCCCCGTGACTCGCGGCTCGCCCCCCCACCCGTTCCCCGTGACTCGCGGCTCGCCCCCCCACCCGTTCCCCGTGACTCGTGGCTCGCCCCCCCCCCTCAGTTCCCCGTGACTCGCGGCTCGCCCCCCCCCCCCCGTTCCCCGTGACTCGCGTCCCCCCCCGTTTCCCGTGACTCGCGGCTCCCCCCCCCCCGTTCCCCATGACTCGCCCCCCCCCCGTTCCCCGTGACTCGCGCTCCCCCCCGCCGGCGCCCACTTGTCCCCCGATGTGCCGTCCGGCTGAGTGAGGCGTGCAGCCGGCGGCAGGAAGCACCCTGTGTGGGCCTGTGTGGGCCTGTGTGGGCCTGAGGCGCGAGGCTGCGCGCCTGAAATGGGAGAGTTACTGGCGCCATAAGCTGAGGCGGGACGCGCAGTTACTTACCTGAGGGGGAGGTAGCGCCGGGGAGGTAAGGAAGCGGCTGGGGTAGGAGGGCCGTGCTTCCCCTCCGTCTGGAGCCGGTGCAGGGCGGCGCACGTGATGGGGGGGATGGACAGAGGGGGGGGTGGTGTGTGTGTGTGTGTGTGTGTGTGTGTGTCCTGTCTGTATATGTGTATGTGTCCTGTCTGTCTATCTGTGTCCTGTCTGTGTATCTCAGTGTGTGTGTGTGTATCTGTGTGTGTCTCAGTGTGTGTGTATCTCAGTGTGTGTGTGTGTGTGTGTGTGTATCTGTGTGTATCTCAGTGTGTGTGTGTGTGTGTGTATCTGTATGTGTCTCAGTGTGTGTGTATCTTTGTGTGTGTCTCAGTGTCCTGCCTGTGTGTGTCTCCGTGTCCTGCCTGTGTGTGTCTCCGTGTGTGTGTGTATCTCTGTGTGAGTGTATGTGTGTGTCCGGCCAATGAGAGGTGTGCGGGGGCGGGCCAAGGGAGCCAATGGGATTGCCGCTAGGGACACAGGGGACACAGGGAGACACATACAGACACGGCCACAGAACACTTTCACAAATAGATAGATAGATAGATAGATAGATAGATAGATAGATAGATAGATAGATAGATAGATATACACACACTATTAAGGTTATGGTGGGTAAAAAAGTGACAAAAACCCTCCACAGTAAAGCATAAAGCAACTGTAAATATTACTGTATGTTCATTTGCATGTCTTAGACAGGTCTGCAACCCTGTCTTTCCCCATTGTCACCCAGCATACAGCGCTTCCACTGCAGCAAGGGATTCTGGGAAATGACATGCAAATGAGCACTCAGTGCCACCTTTTGTCTCAAGCTCGTATTACACAAGCCAATCCTCAAGCCAATGCACACTGTTTTAAACACAGCTTTTAGACAGAGGCTGGGATGAGATGCAAAGCCATTAAACCCACTCACAGACATGTTTCAACCTTTTTTTTTTTAACTTTTTTATTCAACAACTTTTTTAAGTTTACAGACTTTTTGGGAAACCAAAAAAACACACCATAGTGACAACAGTCACCCAACATTAGAAAGACACCAAAACATAATATATTTACATTTTCTTCCTTCATCCTTCAGATATATACAAACACAAAGATAAACTTTTCAGAAGGATAAAAAAAAACATAACTTTACGAAAAAACCCTATAACCAAAACATCATACAAAGATAAGAACCATATACTTCAAGATTCTTTCATTTAAAAACAAAAACCCTTTCTCTATTCTCAAGTGATGCGATCATCTGTTTTAATTCTTTCTCCATACGTTCCAAACCTCTCTTACTTTCCTCTAACTGGAATCCAGACATCACACTTTTTTCATACCCGTCCCTTGCCTCTTTCACATCCCAATATCTCCGCCCAAATCCCCTCGCAAGTTGATTGTGCAAAACCTCTTCCTTTGTAAGCCCTACTTCATCCTTTCCCTGGGTGCTCCTCCCCTTACTATCTCCCGCAGAATTTGCCTCTTTTGCCTGTACAATCCCTTTTTTGCCTGCCTTTTCTTCACTTTCGTTCCCACTTACTCCACTTACACTTCTCTGTATTTTAGTTCCCTCCACGCTTATCTGACTTTTTTGTGAGGACGAGCTGTTGCTCTCGCTACTCTCTTTCTCCCTCACCTCTCCCCTAGCCTCTTTTATTTTAACCCATTGTACATGCTCCTTTTTTAATTCTTCATATTGCTCTTTTGTCAGATGTTTTCTTTGGTACATCATTTTTTCCAATCTTTCTATTATCTGTTCATCACTACTACCCCCATGCTGCTTCCGGAAAATACCCACCCAAAACAGAACATCTCCCACTGCGTTCTCAAATTGTTCCATTCTCTCTTTTAGGGTTACCTTCCCTGATACTTTTTTAACTTTACTCTCTACACCCTTCTCTCTAGGCTCCACGTTACTCTGGCAATCCTTATGATCCTTTGTTTCTATCCCTTGCGAAGACTCGTTTTTGCTTCCATTAACAACAAACCCTTTACACTTACTCTTTCCCTCTTTACCTTTTCCACTCGCACCACCAGGGCCTGCCTTCTCCTCAGTTTCTTGCGCTTCCCTATCTAACTTCTTATTTTCCTCTTTTCCTTTACTCACGGTCTGTTCCTCTTCCCTACTAACGTCAATACTGGACAAATCCAGCGCACAAAACTTTGACTTCGTCACCTTATCTTGCCGTAGCTCACTCTTCCCCTCCCCATCAACAGTACAAACATCATTGTCACTTTGTAAACTTAGTTTTTGCGCCCCTTTCTTGGGTCCGGTCGTGTCCATTATTTCCACTTCCACCTCCCCCTCTATTGGGCCACTCTCTACCATTTCTTCCCTTCTTAAATCCTCCTCTTAAATCCATCCTCCTGCTGTTATAGCCGGATCAAGCCCTCCCTCTTGGGAACTCTCCATCTCACAAATTCCCAGACCCTCCACTGTCTCTTCCTCTTCTTCTAGCACACTGCCCCCTTTAGCTGCCTGGGCATATGTCCTTTTAGTGCACTGCCGTGCCAAGTGTCCTTCCTCTCCGCATAGATGGCATCTCTTAGGGACTCCACAGTTGGCTGCAGTATGTCCCTCTTCCCCGCAATTACGGCACACAATTCCCGTTTTCCTGCAACCCTCCTTTGTATGTCCATAAGTGTGGCAATGCCTGCAATATAGAGGCTGTCCCGAGTAAAACAAAAATCCTCTGTCTCCTCTGATATTGAACATGGCCGGTGGGTGTGTCACTCCTTCCGCACATGATGGATCCCGTCTCAACCGTACCCAGAAACGTCTCTTCCCGTTGAACATGCCATATGGGTTTTTAAGTTCTTCACCTCCTCTGATCATTTCACAATACTGTTTCAAAAAAGTCACAATCTCCTCTTTCCTTGCATACGGAATGTACATGTGAAGTACAAGTGGTCTCTCCTCCAGCATAAAACTTGGAATTACCTTGATGCCATGTAAGATCGGATCACCAGACTTCTCCTTGCACTTTTCAAAAGTGCACCAAACATCCGCTACTTGATGACAGGTCAGGTCATAAATCCCCTGTGCAGGGAAATCCTGAAGGCAGAAGATCCTCTCAGTGTCCAGACCGATCAATTGCTTCAGCACCTTCTCCACTATCCACAGCAGGTTCACTCGACTTCTCTCGGTCTCCTCGATCAGGAACCGAATGGAATTGCGCATTCCAGCTTGCGATGTCATCTCTGCTCTCCCAAGCTCAGGTGCGGCACCCCAAAAGCAGCAAGGGACTTTAGCCAGTAAAGGCGATGTCCCAGGGCAAAGGTGCCGGCCCCTCACTTCCGCATCCGCTCGCTCAGAACCGCTCGCTCAGGATCACTCCTCTTAGCTCGAGATGGCGTGCTCCCCCAAAAGCAGCAGGAGTCTTTAGTCCCCGAAGGGACGATGACTCAAGGCCAAGGGGACACAGGCTCAGCTTTTTTTTTTTTTTTTCTTTTAAAAAGTTTTATTCACATCACATATATTTACAAACAGAAAATGAGAACTTTTCCAAAAGATACTAAATCACATAATTACATTTCTTCAAAAACACATACTGTAAATACATTACTTTCTGTACAAAAAAGGTCAGAATTTATCTTGTCATTCCACAGCTTTTCCTTCTAAACACACAACAACAAAACCACTTTTCCACACCTTCAACTAACACCACCTACATTCGCATATTCTCCCTGTATATACTATTCTCATTACATTTTCTTTCTCTTTTTCCTCTTCATTTCTTTACATAATGTTATACCTCTATTTCTTTTCTAAACCTCCTTTCTTTATTTTTGCTTTCTTTTTCTGTTTTTTTCTGCTTTTCCTGCTTTTTAACATACACCCATTCCATTATTTCCTCCCCATTTACAATCCCCACAAACTCCAAAACTTTTTCCACCTCTTCCCCTGAACAAAACTCTTCTCTCCTCCTCTCCTCTTCTTTTGCTTTACAGGATGCTGCTTCTACCTCTGCTACATGTCTAATTATCCAATCGTCCTCACAGTCTTCCTCCACTAACTTTTCCCTTTCCACAGAAAGACCCTTCTTACTTCCCCTCTCAATCTCTACCTCCTCCTCTACTCTTGGCTGACATTCTTCATTCTCTTTATAATCACACAGAAAGTCACAAAATAACCTCTCCTCTGTTGTAAGCTGATATACTTCCTTCTCTTCAGACTCACACAATATTTCACTCACAAACTCCAAAACTTTTCCCGCCTCTCCTTCTTTTCCCTTTCCATCCTCACTGACATAACCTCTGAGCTGACCTTTCTCACTATTCTGCACCTGTACATTAGTCTTTTCCGGACTCTGTCTCATCATTTGTCTAGCACGATTACCCACAATTGATGACATCGTACTTGTCCTTTTTGTGCACCAAATCTCACTCTTCTTTAAACACTTTCTCGCCAAATGTCCAGACTCATAGCAAAAGTCACATTTCTTTTGTACTCTGCATTTTGCAGCCACATGACCCTCTTTACCACAGTTGTGACACACCATTCCCACCTCCCCACATCTCTCTTCCAAATGTCCATATTGTTGACAGTTCTTACATCTCTTGGGTTGGCCCCAATATTCCAAAAAGCCTTTTTTCCCACCCACCTTGAAAACAGCAGGGGGGTGCATCACTCCCCCTGCACATGCTGGGTCCGGTCTTAGACGTACGTGAAATTCCCGCTTGCCATTAAATATCCCATAGCAATTCAAAAGTTCTTCACCATCTCTTACAGTTGCACAATAATGTCTCAAAAACAAGGCTATCTCCTCCTTCTTCACAAAAGGATCATACATGTGCACAATTATGCTTCTTTCCTCCAACAAAAAACTTGGGATAACACTGATCCCCTTCATCCTCTGGTCACTCGCGTTTTTCTTGCATCTCTCATATGCACTCAAGCAGTCCTCCTCCTTGCGGAAGGTCACATCAAAGATTCCCTCTTCCTGGAAGTCCTGCAGACAGTAGACTTGTGCAATCTTCATCTCCACCAGGTCAATCAAGATCTCCTCCACGATATACTGGAGTATCACCTGGGCTCTCTCCGCCTCAACCACCAGGAATCTGATGGTCTGCTTTCGGTTCTCCATCGCCGCCGTCTTTGTCCTCGTCATCCTGAGCTTCGGTGCGATGCCCTAATAGCAGCAGGGGGGTTAAGCCTATTATGGCGATCCCCCCAGGCAAAGGCGTCGGCCCGTCACTCTCTCTCTCTCCTGCTCACGTGCTTGTCCGCTCCTGACCGCCCCGTGCTCAAGCTGTCATGCTCCGTCTGTCCAACCGTCAAGGATCTGGTGCGGCACCCCAAAAGCAGCGAGGGGGTTTAGTCCATCAGGACGATCCCCCAAGGCCAAGGCGCCGGCCCTTCACCATCTCTCTCTCTCTCTCTCTCTCCTTGTCCGCTCTTGATCACCTCCCGCTGCCTGAGATGGCGTACCCCCCTAATAGCAGCATGAGTCTTAAGTCCCTTCCGGAACGATGACTCAAGGCCAAGGGGGCACAGTCTCAGCTACACCGCTGTTTCGACCTTGATGGGTCTCATCAGTGTGGGGTTGGTCTTAATGGCAAAGCAGGTTTGAGACTAGACTAGGTAATCACCACTACTATTAAGGTTATGGTGGGTAAAAAAGTGACAAAAACCCTCCACAGTAAAGCATAAAGCAACTGTAAATATTACTGTATGTTCATTTGCATGTAAAGGTAATCCCAAATTTTATGCTGGAGGAGAGACCACTTGTACTTCACATGTACACTCGGTATGCAAGGAAAGAGGAGATTGTGACTTTTTTGAAACGGTATTGTGAAATGATTAGAGGAGGTGAAGAACTAAAAAATCCGTATGGCATGTTCAACGGGAAGAGACGTTTCTGGGTACGGTTCAGACGGGATCCATCATGTGCGGGAGGAGTGACACACCCACCGGCCATGTTCAATATTAGAGGAGACAGAGGATTTTTGTTTTACTCGGGACAGCCTCTATATTGCAGGCATTGCCACACTTATGGACATACAAAGGAGGGTTGCACCAGAACGGGAATTGTGTGCCGTAATTGCGGGGAAGAGGGACATACTGCAGCCAACTGTGGAGTCCCTAAGAGATGCCATCTATGCGGAGAGGAAGGACACTTGGCACGACAGTGCACTAAAAGGACATATGCCCAGGCAGCAAAAGGGGACAGTGTGCTAGACGAAAAGGAAGAGACAGTTGAGGGTCTGGGAATTTGTGAGATGGAGTTCCCAAGAGGGAGGGCGTGATCCTGCTATAACAGCAATGTATGAGGAGGATTTAAGAAGAGAAGAAATGCTAGCAAGTGGCCCAATAGAGGGTTTGGCGGGTTCTATAAGTGATATCGTGGAGAAAAAAGAGGAAGATCTCTTCCTGGACTCCTTGGCCCAGAAACTGGAGGTGGGGGGAGGGGAGGAGACGGGAGCAGTGCATCAGAAAGATGCGGGGGAGGGGGAAACACGGTCATTGAGTGTGGTGGAACCTAGCTGGGCGGAAAGTATGGAGTTTCAAGATGCACAGAGGGGGAGGGAAGGTCCCCAAGATGTCTTGGAGGAGGAAATGGAAATAGGAGGGAAAAAAGCTGAAAAGCGTAAAAATCTGCAAGGGATAGAAACAAAAGAAGATAAGGATAGCCAGAGTAAAGGGGAGCCTAGAGAGGAAGGTGTAGAGGGTAAAGTTGTAAAAGTATCAGGGAAAGTAACCCTAAAAGTGAAGATGGAACATTTTGAAGACGCAGTGGGAGATGTTCTATTTTGGGTTGGTATTTTTCGGAAGCAGCATGGGGGGAGTAGTGAGGAACAGATAATAGAAAGATTAGAAAAACTGATGTACCAAAGAAAACAGCTGACAAAAGAGCAGTATGAAGAATTAAAAAAGGAGCATGTACAGTGGGTTAAAATAAAAGAGGCTAGGGGAGAGGTGAGAGAGAAGGAGAGAAGTGAGGGCAATAGCTCGTCCTCACAAAGCCAGATAAGCGTGGAGGGAACTAAAATACAGAGAAGTGTAAGTGGAGTAAGTGGGAATGAAAGTGATGGAAAGGCAGGCCAACAGAGTGGGGGTGAAGGGGGAGAGATTAGGGAAAGTAAAGGGGGAAAAGGAGAAAAGGCAGGCCTTAGTGGAAGAACAAAAGTAAGTTATGAAAGCGAGAGAGAAAGGAAGGCGAGGGAGTGGCATGTAAAAGAGGTGATAAATAATATAAATAAAGAGGCAGGTGACTTAGGGTTAAATGTTTCAAAAACGGAATGGCTGAAAGTACAGTTCCCAAAAGCAGAGGTGTCTAAAGAGGAAGTAAGAAAATTAGGAATACAATGTAGTACGTATCATATCCGTGAGGCGTTAGAGAAATTGCTGGGACACGTGAAGTAATTAGATGCAATGTTAAATGTCCTGTGGAAAGTACGAAAAGTCGCGTGTAGAAATGGGAAGTAACCATATTTTTTTGTATTGAGTGTGTTTGGTAGTAGATGCACAGATGATGCCTTGGAATGTGTTGTTTTGTTTGGCTTTTTAGAATGGTTTTGTGCCTTTGGGTTGGTTTTTGTCTTGGCAATATAAGGATTGTATAGTGATGTTTTCGGTTTATTATTTTCTGTAAAATGATACTAAATGGTTGTTAATATGTGAACCGTAAAAAAAAAAAAATGTCTGTGAGTGGGTTTAATGGCTTTGCATCTCATCCCAGCCAATGTCTAAAAGCTGTGTTTAAAACAGCATGCATTGGCTTGAGGATTGGCTTGTGTAATACGAGCTTGAGACAAAAGGTGGCACTGAGTGCTCATTTGCATGTCATTTCCCAGAATCCCTTGCTGCAGTGGAAGCGCTGTATGCTGGGTGATAATGGGGAAAGACAGGGTTGCAGACCTGTCTAAGACATGCAAATGAACATACAGTAATATTTACAGTTGCTATATATATATACATATATATGTACCCCTCAGTTTCATACAGTCATGGTGTTCATCATGTGTGGGACGCAGAGCCCAGAACCTAATGTCATGTTAGCATCAGAGAGTCACAGTAATAACTCAGCACTCACCCATGTAACACCTTCTCTGGTAGCTCTCTGTCTGTGTCTCTATCTACCTTTCTGTCTCCTGCATGACCAGGGAGGCTGCGAGGGACCCCCTCCCCCTCCCACTTGGAACCGGTACCCACATATAACAGACGAGTAATGACAGACTCAGTTTGGAGGTATAAAAGGCCGCGGCTTTGTTTATTAACAATCATAATACTGGAGTAAGCGCTAGTCCAAGCCAGAGTGGGGTCAGAGGGTCAGCCAGGCCTTGGCCTTCTGCCCCCGTACCCGGCCGACCCCTAAAGAGCCGGCCGTTGTCGCGAGTGGGTTCCCGGGTGTCACGTTAGCTTGACCCCGCCCAATCGCTCCTACCCCCGGGCGACGCCCGCCCCGAGCCCATCTGGCAAGGACAAGCACTTACCCCCGAACTGCCGCCGCGACAGTGGTAAAATGACCAACTGGAGCCTCCTGAAGGAACTTCAGTCCTTTGTTTCTCGGGAGATCTTCGGACACTGCCCTGTAAAATATGATGGTACATGTTACAGCTTACAGGTAGTGCAGACAGCTTATCACCAAGGGAATTGTAAATACTCCACGGAGTGGCCAGGGGCAAGCGTCTGCCCCCGACTGTCTTGCTAATGGGGTGGGTGGGTTGGATACTTCGCAGCAGACCGGGAGCAGAATGGAAGATTCAGCTCCCGGCTGTCTCTTTTGTACTGCCCTAGGCCTGTCCCCTCCCCCCCCCAGGGGGGGCCGCGACGGCGGCCCAGAGATCCCAGCGAGGTGAGGGGGGAGGGGGGCTTGCCCCCTGGTCATGGGCTTCCCTCGCCTAATTGGCTGGAGGGATTGCTTGACCAGGGAGGCTGCGAGGGACCCCCTCCCACTTGGAAACGGTACCCACATATAACAGACAAGTAATGACAGACTCAGTTTGGAGGTATAAAAGGCTGCGGCTTTGTTTATTAACAATCATAATACTGGAGTAAGCGCTAGTCCAAGCCAGAGTGGGGTCAGAGGGTCAGCCAGGCCTTGGCCTGCCACCCCCGTACCCGGCCGACCCCTAAAGAGCCGGCCGTTGTCGCGAGTGGGTTCCCGGGTGTCACGTTAGCTTGACCCCGCCCAATCGCTCCTACCCCCGGGCGACGCCCGCCCCGAGCCCATCTGGCAAGGACAAGCACTTACCCCCGAACTGCCGCCACTCACGGCTCTATTTAAACCTCCTTAAATTAGACCGTGCCGCCAACCCCGCAAGGACCCTCTCCAGCCCCTCCTGCAATTCGTTATTGAACAAGTCCGCCCCTATCTCGGATAAGTGTGTGCCGTCGGCCGGGAACAGGCCAGTTGACTTGTTGTCGAACTCGGGATGGGTGATCTGCCATCCCCCACACTGCGTCACAAACTTCCCCACCATCTTGTTCAGTTTGACCCGCGCTCAGTCGATGGCGCCCGGTGCCCTTGCGCCCCTCCACACTCTCCTGCACAATATGTCCGACCAAACGATCTGTACTTCTGGCCAACGGGCGAGCATGAGGGCTAGGTCGTGTTTTATTGAATTAACCAGCTCGAAGTAGCGTCGAGCGGCCAGGTCGTTGCCCCCGACGTGGAGGAGCAAGATCTGCGGCGCCCTCCTATCCCTGCCCATCACCATTAGCCGCGGGAGCAACTGAGCCCACCGCAGCCCCCTACCTCCCCCCCATACCACATTTGCCTCCTCCGTTCGCAACCCGAGGTTAGCCCCGCATGGGCGTTTGACGGCCCGCTTCTCTGCCCAGTGTATAAGCGAGTCTCCGATTATCCAAGTGGGTGCGGCGTCTGTGAAGGCATAAAGAGGATGAGGGGGTTTATCCAAGCACGCTAAATACCAGATAATGCGGGCCTGATATAGGACCGGTATCTGTTAGACTTCCATCGCCCTATCTTTTGTACAAAAAATGCAATGACCCGGCGCTTCAGGCTACAACAATACCCCAGTCCAATGATTAGTCCATATAGATATGGAAAGTTCTTTTCAATATTCCAGCTGATGGAGCGATGGTGATCCAATTGCTGGCTGCTGGTTCCGAACTCCTCCTAGTATGTAATGGACAAAAAGGAAAAGACCATTGCGCAGCCACAAGAATCCATAAATAACTCCACAACAGATTAAAGTAATGAACTTACAGACTTGCTGTGTTATTGTTCCTTTGAGACAATCTGTGCTTTTAACCTCTTCTCTTCCAGATATCACGAATGCCACGTGTTGTATGTCTATCCTCCAGGTTTTCTGTCTGTTCACAGCATTACCACTTGGTCATAGTTCCCATGT
The DNA here is from genome assembly GCF_040206685.1 of Ascaphus truei. Classification (NCBI taxonomy): domain Eukaryota; kingdom Metazoa; phylum Chordata; class Amphibia; order Anura; family Ascaphidae; genus Ascaphus; species Ascaphus truei. The sequence goes on along the minus strand of NW_027457010.1, from coordinate 145,741 downwards.
GTTCCCAGAAAGGAAATAACATGGAAGATGATGGTGCAGATTGATAAAAATTTATTACAATAAAAATAAAAAACAGCCAAGGGCTTACTCACATAAACCAGGCTGTGTAAAAACAGCTGACAACGTGCTGTCCGCAGCTTGATACAATCAGGTAGGCAGGCTTCTGGGAGGATGGCGCTATTGTTGTTTGCAAACCCTGAAGTGGCGTCTAACTCTCAGTAGTTACTCTGCGAGATTCGCCCCCTCTATTTGCTATAGCTTCCTCTATCTCAGCTTGAGGTGGCCAGCACTGCAGAATGTGCTCTGCTCACCTCTCTGGGTAACCGCCGTCAGCCCGCGCTACGCCTCGTGATGTCACACTCTGATGTCACACTCTGGCGTCTCTCCTGATCTCTATGCTCCTGCTTCTGAAGACCGTGTCAGTTCTAGCTCCTCCCTCTCCATACGCGTTTCGTGACGCAATGTGGTCACTTCATCAGTGGATGAGGGGGGATAAGTATATACACCATATAATCCAAACCCGTCATGTAACCGCGCATGTGGTCTATAAACATTATATTCAGAACCCAGCACGTAACCATGATTGCAGTGTATACCATATAATCCAAATACAGCACGCCACCACGACTGCGGTACCGTATACACCCCTGTAACCCAAATACCGCACATTATAACACTGACTGTAGCATATATACCCGTTATAATCCAATACGGCGCGTAACCTTGAATGCAGTATATCCACTATACCCGCCATGTAACCCACTTAAAGCACATTATAACACTGAATGCAGCATATATACACCTTATACTCCACATGCCGCACGTAACCGTGAATGCAGTATATACTCTATAAACGACCTTATAACCCTGAATGCAGCATATATACACTTTATAATCCACATACAGCACTTACCCTGAATGCGGTATATACACTATGTACGCCATGTAACCCAATTACAGCACATTACAACACTGAATGCAGCATAAATACATAGGGTGACCAGATTTCGAAAAGGAAAAACCGGGACACCTTAAAAAATAATTTATTAAACAAATGACATCACGTGACACCCCCCGTTGCCATGACAACGAGACACTCTGATGCCCCTGCAGTGTTAGTGTGTATAGAGGTGGGGGCTTTGCTTGGGCCCTTCAACTCTTACAGCCAGGGCATTATTGGCCAGGAATGCCCAGTTCGGAGGGGATTACTACTTCAAAATGTATTTGATTCGTAACAACATCAAAAAACTCTAATACCAATAACTAACAACCACAGACAATGGTAATCTAAACCATCAAATAAAATGTCTACGGCCCTTGTTCAAGCATGTTTGCGGTACTTACCAGATAAATCAGTGCCTGCAATCCACGACTGTATCCGCCTCTCCGAGTGTCTGAAAGCAATCCAGCGTTCCTGGTGTGTGGCTGAAGAGGTGAGGGACTCCCTCCTCTCAAACGGAAAAGAAGAGCAAAAAATAGAGTTGGAACATACCTATCATACAGGGATGAGAGAGAGAGACAGAGAATGAGAGAGAGACAGAGAATGAGAGAGAGACAGAATGAGAGAGAGACAGAGAATGAGAGAGAGACAGAGAGAGAGAGAGACAGAGAATGAGAGAGACACAGAGAATGAGAGAGAGACACAGAGAGAGAGAGACAGAGAATGAGAGAGAGACAGAGAGAGGGACATAGGGAGAGAGAGACACAGAGAGAGAGAGAGACAGACACAGAGAGAGAGAGAGAGAGAGAGAGAGAGAGAGACAAAAGTAATGTACACTACCGACACACTTTATTGAAGTGTGGTCGGTACCGCAAGCCGGGAAATCTCCCGGCTTGCTAGTGGCCGCCCCTCGGCGTGCCGCGCGTCATAGACGCGCGGTCACGCGTCATCGGGAGCGTGCGCCCCCTGCACGCGTGTCCAGGGGCTCCCCGAGGGAGCCCTGGTGTCCCGCGATCGCGGGACAGCGGCAGGGGGTTCCGGGGGACCCGGCGGACCCGGCAGCGGTAGGGAGAGCGCCCCGATCGGAGGGCGCTCTTCCGCTGCTTCGGCGTGCGCCCGTCACACTCGGGCGCGCGCCAGGCTACTGCTGCGGCACAGAACGGGCAAATGCTCGAATAAACTGTGCCGCAGCAGTACTGTATAACCATTATACCGTACCCCCTAGTATTCGTGTAATCATTGTCCCACACCCCCTATTACTCACGCTTTGGCAATACTGAAATGTTCTTTTGACATGCCAATCAAGCTGATTTGATTTGAGAGACACAGAGACACACACAGAGACACAGAGAGAGACAGAGAAACAGAGACACACACAGAGACACACAGAGAGAAACAGAGACACACAGAGACACAGAGAGAGACAGAGAGAGACAGAGAGAGACAGAGAGAGACAGAGACACAGAGACACACACAGAGACACAGAGACACACAGAGAGAGACAGAGACACAGAGAGAGAGAGAGACACAGAGAGACAAACAGAGAGAGACAGACAGAGAGAGACAGAGACAGAGACACAGAGAGACACAGAGAGAGAGAGAGACACGGGCCTATTTAGTAAGCGTCGATAAGGCTGCGTCTATAGTATTTCAGACAGAGGGAAGGCACACACACTGCAATACACTTGCTGAAGTCTGAGCTTTTTTATGGCTTTGCAGGGTATGCTTCGGGCGCGATTTGGGGGTGTGGCAATGAATATTTGGAGGCGTGGCAATAACGTTCCGGCGCGGACGTCACTTCCCTACCTCACATCCCGATCCACCGGCATTTTTTCAGATGCAGCATCTGAAGCACTGTGCAGACAAGAAGAAAAATGCACACAATGCGCATCAGAGATTAAAATATAGTAAATTATTTATTAATAAAACAAGAAATAACCGTGGGGGATCCAACCCCACCTCAGTACATATGCGTCACAGATCCGGGTTCGGTTACAGAGTGACCTGACGTGTCACGACAGGTCACTCTGCGCGTATTCTGACAGGCTGAGACGGCGTTTGCAGGTAGGAATTTATATATACACTATATCTTCATCTCCTTCATAGTAATGACATTAAAAACACATTTATTCACAGAATTAATTAGTCACTGTGTGGGATTAGTTTAAGATTTATTTATTAGATAATTTATCACTATGTAACACACTTTAAATCACAAATAAATAGGTATCACATTATTGCAATGTATTCAGTTGTAAGATATTAATGTTATTTGTAACACACAGTAGATTAGAAACATCACAATAATTAAGTATTAAATGTAATATTTATTGATCCCTGTAGCACTATTACAATTTGTTGGCATGGTAATCTATAACAGGGGAGCGCAAACTTCTGAAGCTGCGTCCCCCTGCCTGGCCTCCCCCGGTCTTGCGCCCCCTCTCCTACCTGCCAGCACACTCCGGGGTCGAGTGACGTCACATGACCGCGGTGTCATTTGATGCCGCGTTGCCATGGAGACGTGTCTGAATCCCGGTCAGTGTTACTGTTGCAGAGGCCTCACGTGATCCCGGCATTTCATTTAAATGCCTTGGGGAGGAGCGCGGGACCTATGCACCCGCCCGCGCACCCCCAGACAAATCTCCCGCCCCCCAGTTCACGCACCGCTAACCTATAACATTATGTGTGTGTAAATATATATATACACATATACACACACATATATATGTATATATATATATACACATATATATATATATCTTCTTCTCTCCGAAGAAGACCGTTTTATATGTATGTATGTATGTGTGTGTGTGTAAATATATATATGTATGTGTGTGTATATATATATATATGTGTGTGTGTGTGTCATACAAGAATCTATTACTGTATTATCTAAAATCAGTAACACATGTGATCTATTATGCCATTACCAATTGGACTGTAGGACTATAAAACCATTACGAGTGAGTTGTAGCATTATCCCCTGATGAAATCGGCCGTGTGCTGAAGAAACGCGTAGGTACTTTGTTCTCGTTATTGCCACACTATCCGTCTTGACGCCGGAAGGGAAGTTGGTACGCAACCAAGACGAGACACCGGAATTACAGAGTGGAATCACAACTGCATACTACAGATTGCCGGAGGACCACACTGCGAGGGGCGCAGCCTATCGAGTTTCCCGGTCATCGTCCAAAGTCTGGAGCTGCGGATTGACCACCGGATTACCACGGAGCCCGAGCCTGTCTCACACAATGCTTTTACCAAACGGGCGTTTGTGAGTTTGTTATTTTTATCTTGTCCAGGAAATGAAATTGTTAAACCAAATTTACACATGGAGCGGGCGCTTTCTCTTCTTTTTGTTTTGTTTAGATATCTATCGAGGAGGTGGTTGTTTCCCTGAAGAGAGCTGCCAGGGCTCCAGAGGACGCCCGAATTGGATCCTTTTATGATTGAGTTATAACATAGCTATTAGAGCTAGGTTTCTGGACTTTTATTGTGTTTAGGCATAGTGTTTATTATTATTTTATTACAACTACTTTTTAGTAATTGCACTGTTATTAATTCTGGCCACTATTTCTCACTGCCATTATAATCTCTCTCTAGCGACAACCAGATTGCTATATCAGCTATATTATTTATTGGTTATACCAGGGGAGCACAAACTTTTGCAGCTCGCCCCCCTGCCTTCCCTCTGTTGGTGCTCGCGCCCCCCCCCCCCTTACCTTGATGCGGCGTTACGTGACCTGCAGCGGCATTTGACGAGGGTGACGTCACATGACCCCGCGGCGTAATTTAACACCGCGTTGCCATGGACACGAGTGACGCCGGCAGAGTCAAGGTAAGTAATAGCATTGCAGAGGCCTCACGTGATCCCCCGGCATTTAATTTTAATGCCTCGAGGAAGTGCGCGGGGCCTCTGCAACCGCCCGCGCCACCCCCCCCCGAAAAATCTCCCCCTCCCCACTTTGCGCACCTCTGGGTTATACCATATATATATATATATATATATATATATATATATATACACACACACACATATACACACACACACACACAATTGCACTGTTATTAATTCTGGCCACTATTTCTCACTGCCATTATAATCTCTCTCTAGACTATATATATACATTTAGGGGCCTATGCAGAGAGCAGCGAATTTTAAAATTGGCGAATTTATTAAAAAGTAGCTTTTTTGGAGAGTTTTAATCTCCATATGCAGAAAAGTGCGAATTCTGCTATGTTTAACATGGATGCGTGTGGCGAGTTTAAATTGGCGAGATGCGCGCTTCAGAAATGTGTTAAAACAAATTCGCACCTTTTTTTTCCCCTTTGCAATGGCCGCGAGCGGCAGTTTTTTTTGGCGAGGCAAAACGGAGACAATCGCGCCTTTTTATTGGCGCGAACAGCCGCTAGATGCCGTTCGCGCCTCTCTGCATACGGATATTTTTTAAACTGGCGAGATTGAGGTTCTCGCCAGCCGCGAGGCGAGTTTTACAAATAGAAAAGAAAAATTGGCACGTTTTTCGGAACTCGCCATTTTCTGCTGCTTTCTGCGCGATTTTCTCCAAAAAATGGCGAATTTCGAAATAGCGCTGCTCTCTGCATAGGCCCCATAGTATGATATATATATATATACATACTATATGTGTATGTATATATATATATAAATATATATATATATGTATATATATATATATGTATATATATATATATATATATATACGACTATTAAGGTTAAAGATAATGGTGAAAGACAGGGTTGCAGACCTGTCTAAGACATGCAAATGAATATACAGGAATATTTACAGTATATATATATATATATATATATATATATATATATATATATATATATATATATATATATATATATATATGTTCAAATAACGGGGGGAAAAAGGGGGGGAAGGTGGGGAAAAAAACCCTGCATCTACTTTTGCAATATTAATGCCACCATAAACCAATAAATAACTTTACATCAGTAAGATGTAAGAACAGTAAGGCATTGAACTACACTGTGAGGGGAAAGTGAAGCACCCAACAGCAGCCTGCTTCTATCGGCGGTTCTCTCCACCACCCACTTTATTATGGAAAATGTGAGTTTCCTAATTACCTGTGCATAATACATTTGTATAGTTCATACTATTTGCACTATTTGTGGTTTTCTTTATTTTCATATCATCCACTTCACTGAGAGGATACAGACTCCAGTAACATAAAGGGCTCCAGTCAGAGAGAGAAGGATCTCTGACATGCAGTGATTTTATACGTTTTTTGTGAGTTCATTTCTTATGTTTTACATCTTTTAAAGCAGTGAATTACCATCTGCACTATATATATTTATATTTTTTCACATATCACGAGATCCAGCGCTCCTCCTCAACCCCAAGAAAAGAATACAGGAATATTTACAGTATATATATATATATATATATATATATATATATATATATATATATATATATATAAATATATATGTTCAAATAATGGGGGGAAAAAGGGGGGGAAGGTGGGGAAAAAAACCTCGCATCTACTTTTGCAATATTAATGCCACCATAAGCCAATAAATAACTTTACATCAGTAAGAATTGGCGGTGCTCACGGGTTGTAAATAGTATGAGTGAAAAGAGAAAAAAGTAAAACGTGTGGGAGCACTCAGGTATGCAGATTAACATATAGTATTTTATTTATTTGACACAGTGCAAAAAAGGATAAGTAAACAGTACATGATTAAAAACACTTAAAAAAGGCTAGGACCCCTGTCACGGGTACTACCCATAGACACAAGTGGGCAAAACTAGGGAATGACTCAAATTGTCAACCCTTAACATGAAAATGGATAGTGACTCAAGAAACACTTGGATCGGTCAGAATAAATCACAACAGGTTAATGGGTTCACAGGCACCTATACAAAGCTAAAGATAATACGTACTACACACCAATGAAGTGACTAGTCAAAATATAAATGACAATCTTAAACCATCATGAATCTGCTTGAGCATACAATTATGTAACCAATACCAACAGCACAAATAAATCACTTGAAGGAAAAAGGTGGCATGATGGGATGAAGTCACTAGATGTGTAGAGCAATGAAGTGTGTGAATAGCATGGACGCGTTTCGTCCAGAGACTTAGACTTGGAGTGGGGGTGCGTCGGAGTGGGGGTGCTAGGCAGGACCCCTGACAGATGTTCACGTAACTATGCTACCCAGCACTGGTGCAACTAATCTTTGGACTGTGACACTCTATTTTTTCATTATGGATACTGACAACACACACAAGGTTATCTAATAGGTGTTCATCAGGTAATTTTCCATACATGCTATTCACACACTTCATTGCTCTACACATCTAGTGACTTCATCCCATCATGCCACCTTTTTCCTTCAAGTGATTTATTTGTGCTGTTGGTATTGGTTACATAATTGTATGCTCAAGCAGATTCATGATGGTTTAAGATTGTCATTTATATTTTGACTAGTCACTTCATTGGTGTGTAGTACGTATTATCTTTAGCTTTGTATAGGTGCCTGTGAACCCATTAAGCTGTTGTGATTTATTCTGACCTATCCAAGTGTTTCTTGAGTCACTATCCATTTTCATGTTAAGGGTTGACAATTTGAGTCATTCCCTAGTTTTGCCCACTTGTGTCTATGGGTAGTACCCGTGACAGGGGTCCTAGCCTTTTTTTAAGTGTTTTTAATCATGTACTGTTTACTTATCCTTTTTTGCACTGTGTCAAATAAATAAAATACTATATGTTAATCTGCATACCTGAGTGCTCCCATACGGGTTACTTTTTTCTCTTTTCACTCATATATATATATATATATATATATATATATATTGCGCGCGCACACACACATATAACGTTTTATCCAACTTTTTCATTTATCATTTGTAGAGAAAATGAACATTGTCGCCAGACGCGCTATTTTTTCAAAATGTAACATCTCTACTAGTGTAAAATGATACTTCATATAAAGCAGGTTATGGGACCCAGTATAAAATGACTATAATGTCTCTTATCACATCCCAGTATATGGATACTTTCTATTATCACAAGCTGCTAACATGTGACAGGGCTCAGTGTCTGAGCCCAGAATGTGACATACTGAACATTCTCATTCTAAATTTCAAAAAATATTGTGTTGATTTCTGACCTGACTGCCGTGGTTACAGCTCAACCACTCTGTTCTACTGCATGTCACCACTTTCTGCCACAACCAGCTGACGGTGGATCTGCAAGGAGTTCAACGCTCATTGGCATCACATCTGTGGCTTGGTTAACGTATCATTTCTCCAGCTTTTTATTGTATTGTTTTGAAGTAGATTATATTTATTTAGTTGAATAGATATTTATTTAGTTTAATAGATATTTATTTAGTTAAATAGATTATATTTGTAAGTTTAATAAGTTATATTTCTTAGTTTAATAAGTTATATTTCTTAGTTTAATAAATTATATTTCTTAGTTTAATAAGATATATTTGTTAGTTTAATAAGTTATATTTCTTAGTTTAATAAATTATATTTCTTAGTTTAATAAGTTATATTTCTTAGTTTAATAAATTATATTTCTTAGTTTAATAAGTTATATTTCTTAGTTTAATAAGTTATATTTGTTAGTTAATAGATTATATTTGTTAGCACAGTAGATTATATTTACTAGTATTTAAGTCTCCCCCTCAGTGCCCCATTAGGACCCGTGGGCATATTTCACATCTTTTCGGAGTCGCTTATTTTTTAGACCCTCGAAGCCGAAACCTAAAGGGGTCAGCTAAGAAAGTCCGGATCAAGAGGAGCCGCACAGTTTAAAGACAGAACATTTCCAAGGGAGATGGAGACAATTTGGGTAAGATCTGATTAAATTACAACCTTTGGGGAAGGAAAGGGTGACGCGGGAGTGTAAGAGGGGGGTGAGAGAGCAAGGTGCTGTGTCAGATTGGGGCAGAGCAAGAGAACGCAAAAATGATGGGGATTTGCTGCACACTAAAAAAAACAATTAGTCATACTTTTACCGGTGCCCCTTAGTCTCAGGGAAGACCGGCATTTCGTCCAATGGATACAATATGATTGATGGAAAAGGGCACACGGATTTGAATAAAAAAAGATAATTTATTGTGCCACAGACTACAATGTTTCGGCTGCTGGCCTTTCTTTATTGGCTTTAGTGGGTTTAGCCACTTTACCTGAGAAAGGCCAGCAGGCTGAAATGTTGTTGTCTATGGCAATGCAAGAGAAAACAGGTTGGGGGGGTGGGTTCTCGCAAGGTCGCCGACCCATGGGTGAGTGTCCCCGGTGGCAACTAGTCCTGGACCCCGGGAAAGCTGTCTGTGGCCCATACAAGCTGAGTAACATGTAGAAAGGACACATGTATGTTCAGAATGAGTTAGCATGGTATTTTGAGAGGCATCATAGCAGGTCAGTGCAAGTCAGTGCAGAGCACTGCAAGGTCAGTCAATATGAGGAAGGGTCCGATGGAGGAGTTGGAGGGTCCCAGAATATCTCTTAAAGCAGGGGTGCGCAAATCGAGGGGTGCGACATTTTCTTGGGGAGGGGCTCGGCGCTTACAGTGGCCCCTCGCTCTTCCCCACAGCATTTAAATTAAATGCCGGAAATCGCGCGCAAGGCCTCTGTAAGTTCCCTTTCCTTGTCTCCGGCGGCTTCTGGAGACAGCAACGTGGCGTCACATGATGTGGCATTGCCATAGCAACGTGATATCACATGACGTCGTTACATCAGAACGTCGGAGACAAGGTGGGGAGGGTGGAGGGGGGAGCAGGGGAAAAAGGTTGCGCAACCCTGTCTTAAAGCATTGTCTTGCATACAGATCAGAGGCGAAGAATGGATATGGATATCCGATGTTAAGGAGGAAATAATACTGAGATCACTACCGCTAAGACCGATTCGATGGAAGAAGGTGAGTGATGAAATAGCCGTCACTGTGTAACTCTTCCAATTACCTGCAACTTCATGCAAAGAAATAGCAACGCTTGTTTTTAACGCATTAAGCGCCTAATGGGGAATTCAACTGCTGAGAGTTTAAGGGAGTTACTCACCAAACTCAGCGACGTTTCTGTGTCTCTGTGATAACTCCCCCAGGACATGCTTGAAAACCAGAGGTAACGCAATGTATTTTTGATAAATAGAAACATGACCTTCTGGGGAAGGGTATATAATGGGTACTGGGCCTGGTGAGGTGGGTATAACGGGTTCTGGGCCTGGTGAGGTGGGTATAACGGGTACTGGGCCTGGGGAGGGGCGTATAGCAGGGTACTGGGCCTTGGGAGGGTTGTATAACTGGGTACTGAGCCTGGGGAGGGTTGTATAACTGGGTACTGGGCTTGGGGAGGTGGGTATAACGGGTATTTGCCCTGTGGAGGGCGGTATAATGTGGTATTGGGGAGGGGGTATAAGTGGCACAGGAGCTCTTGCGATACAGAGTATCACTGTCCCTGGTTACAAACACTTCATGTCTCCTGCAGATCAGGACACGCACGAAGGTGGTGCCCTTTGTGCCACCAGACGACGAGGCGGGCTACGAGGCGGACGACGAGGCATACGATAAAGCGGGCGTCAAGTGGTGCGAAGAGGTGGGCTACAAGGCGGCCGATGAGGCAGACGACGAAGCGGATGTCAAGTCTGGCGACGTGGTGGACGATGGCCTAGGAGAATACGAGAGGTGTGGACGGATCTGCTGCTTCACCTTTTTTAGGCGGAGGAGAAGAGCCCGGGAGCAGGTAGCAGAATACGAGAGGTGCGGACAGATCTGCTGCTTCACCTTTTTTAGGCGGAGCAGCAGACCCCGGGAGCAGGTAGCAGAGGAGCCAGGGCGTAGATCCAGGGGTATTCTAGGGGCCCTGAGAAGTTGGTTTGACCGCAGGAGAGGCAGATAAGATCAGGAAGGCTGCGGGAGGGGCAGGTACTAGAGGGAGATTGGGATATTGGGCGTGAGAGGGTGAGAGAGAACAAGGAGCAGGGCCGGAGCACGGGTTTCATGCGCCCCAGGCGAAACTTAAAATTTGTGCCCCAGTTGTATAAAAAATAATAAGATAAATAAAATAATAAAATAAACAGTGGCGTAGCTATCGGGGCTGCAGGGGGTGCGACCGCACCCCAGCGCGACGCAAAATAAAAATAAAAGGGCGCCAAAATACTGGATAAAAAAAAGAATAATAATTTAAAAAAAAAGATAAATAAATTAGAAATAATAAGAGGAAAAAATAATAATGATTATTAATGCGCCCCTAGGACCTTTGCGCGCTAGGCGACCGCCTAATGGCCGGCCGGCCCTGCGAGGTATGCGGGAGGAAAAGGGGTGAATGGGATAGATATGTAGGGGGATGGGGGAGCAGGTGAGTTATACACAGGGGCACAAGGGCCCCATCACCCGCATCTCTATATACTGAGTGTGCCCCTGTGTATAACAACGCTGATCTGTGCTGCTCCATCTGATCTCACTGCGCAGTGATCCAGGGACCATCCGATCGCCATTTAATGGGGTCAGGAAGGAATTTTTTTCCCCCATTGCACAGCAGGGGTTATGTTTCGCCTTCCTCTGGATCACAGCAACAAACAGCCCTTTGTGCATGAATTATCAGTGAGATCTTTATACACCCTGCATTGGTCTTCACTCCTTTGCTGCCGGAGGGGCCTGCAGTGCATTGCTCTGCGTGTTACTATATCGCTCTGCAATGTGCTGCAGGCCCCTCCCAGCAAAGAGATTAATTATTTCAATAAAATACTCTCTTTAATCCAACCTATGTGTAGTGTCTTTTCTATCCGTTGTATCTATTGCTAACAGCTCAGTGATTCTTCCCCAGGTCGCTGCACTAGTGTCACACTGCCAAGCCGGGTGTGAGGGAGATTTATAGGGTCACATATACACTTCTGCCAAAACACGAGTGCAAACAGGGAGCCCCTCTGATCTCATATCTTTTATTACACAAAACGGTATCTAAAAAGGTAAAAAGAACATACATGGGATTCTGCTACAAATATCTCTCTAATTACAAACCAATTAGCAAATCATTCAGATTAGAGTCGAGCGAAAAGAAAGGGTTAAGTATCTCATGTACAGTATATGCAGTGCAGGCTGTTCTGCGCATTACATGCAGGGGGCAAAGGTTAGGAGATATAAGTAATGCTGATCTCAGAGCTGACCGGCTGACCTGCTCTACCGGCTGACCGGCTGATCTGCTCTACTGGCTGACCGGCTGACCTGCTCTTCTGGCTGACCGGCTGACCGGCTCTACCGGCTGACCGGCTTCCCTTCTTCCAGCTAACTGACCTGAATTGTGGCCCCTGTATCTCCCAATTAAACGTTTTATTGGCATATTCTTGTTTGACTCGTTCTATACAGACATTTTCTATACATTCATTGTGGGATTTGATAACATCTGTAAGATCTCTCAGAACATCACATTCTGTACGTTTGTGCTGAATATTTTTCCATTCTCAATTTACTTAGGGGCCTTTGCAGAGAGCAGCGCTGGAAATAATTGGAATTGGTAATAAATTGTACCTGTAATGGCGTGATTTTATCTCCATATGCAGAAAGGTCAGAAAACTGCATTTAAAATCATGCTTGATTATGGAGAGTTTCAACCGGCGAGATGCGCGCTGGTGAAACATGTTTGAAAAAAAGAGCGTTTTTTTTTTTTCTTTTCACTCTCGCCGGTGAGCTCCAGTTTCCTGCCAACTTTTGTTGGCGGAGCTAATTGTAGAATTTCTCTCCATTTTAATGGCGCGAACAGCCCCTAGATGGCGATCATACCTTTCTGCATACGGCCCTTTTCAAAACTGGCGAGATTTTGGTTCTCGCCAGCCGTGCGGCGAGTTCTACTAAAAAAAAATAAAAAATGGCGCTTTTTACTCAACTCGCCATTTCCAACCTTATTATAGCCATATAGCGCTAAAAAACGCCGAAATTTCCGTTCGCGCTGCTCTCTGCATAGGCCCCTTAATATTAGTTTTTGGCTTCAATTATTTATATCGAGCCCAAAATACCTTTATACAGAATGCTGATCCCTTTATCCCACAAATGCTGCTTCATTAAAGCCCAGGGGTGGCACTTTATGCATTCTCAAACTTTTAGGCAACATCCCTAATTTCCAAAAGTGGGATAAAATCTGTGCATATTTAAATGGTTAATTTTTCCATTGTGACAAAATATCAATTTTCTCACCCAGACTACAAAATCCCTCCCCAAATATATCCGTTTCACATAAAAGTGTGTGCGCTTCTCCTTCCGCCTAACTGGCACGTCGTCCTTACGGGCGCCACTCCGTGTAACTCCACGCTGCCCTCCAGTGGCAAAAGAAATAAGATACATTTACTACTGCACCGACACACTTTATTCGAGCAAATACCCAGTATGTACCTGGCAGATACCTGGAATGCGCCGCTCCTCACCTCTGACAAGCCCCGTTCCGTTTGCCTTCCCAGCCTGGGTTCATGCCTGGCTGACGGGCGGCTGATCTGTTAAATGATAATGATTAGGATTTAATAGGCTGCAATGCTTCGCGTGTCTACCAGATGGCATAAATTCATGAATTGTAATGCAGCATATATATATATACTGTGCAGTATTGCAGCCAGCGGGAATAAAATGCTTCAATCCCTGTCTGGAAAATAACCCAATGCACTCGGGCAGAAAACAGTCACAAACCTCAATACACCCGGGTATACCCGAATTCGTGGGACTAGCCGAGCTCGAATAAAGTGTGTCGCCAGTGTATACTCGTCTGGCAGCTGCTCCCGTATAAGGTGGGTAACTCTGTATTAGGGGTCTAGGTAGAGTATATTTTATACTTATGTCGGATAGATGAGGAATTTATATTCCTAACGGGTTATTGTGAGAGGCCTTAGATCTTATCCTATATGCACGCAGCCCTCGCCTCTCTGACCTTGAACACATACTTCAATCTGATTTTTTGAGACTTGAAACTGGATTTCCCAAAACAAACTGATTTTAAACACTGACAAGACTGTAACAATGGTATTTGGGACCAGAGCTAAATTGCTAAAGCTGCCAATGACAGAGCTTCAGATAAAAACCAGCTCTAATACCATCCTAGCCCCTGTTACTGGTTTGAAATATCTGGGCATATAGTTCAACTCCCATTTAACATTTGGGTTGCACATTGATACCCTGACATCCAAATCCTATGCCAAACTAGGTGTACTTTACAGGAACAAATCCTCCCTAAGGCCCTCATGCAGTAATCGCCTACAGCGATTCAGTAAGCCCAGAGAAGCTGGCGATTAGAGCAAAAATAACCGTTTTTTTTTTTGCCGGAAAATAAATAAATAAATAAAATCTGCAGATGCGCGGTGATAAGCCACTTTTCGGCACTGATCGCCAGTTTTTCAAACACGCTCAATTCTATAAGCCCTGATCAGCTTATTGCGGCTGATCGCCACTTTAAAATTGCTGTTTCTTCTCCAAATTGTCCAGCCACAAAAGTAGGCAAGAAGGTGGGGTGAAGCTGCGATGAAAATAAAATGCATGTATCCCGGAGCTGATATCCATTAATATCAGCATCAGAGACCCCCGGCATGAATCCCATGCATAAAAAATGCATTTACAGGCAACTTCATTACCGCCAAGGCAATGAAGGGGTTATACACCCGTGCCAGGCTTATTGTGGGTAGCGGGGGTGGGAGAAGGTGGTATTTGGCCCTGGCTGGGTGTTTAGGCCTTGCCAGGGGGTTGGGGGATGACTTAACCTCTTCTTTAACTTAGCGGTTAATACCGCTAAGGTAATGAAGGGGTTAACCCCTCCCACTACCCCCCCCACCCGGTAGGCCTAAACACCCATCCTTGGGGCCAATACCCGGTTCACCTACCCCCGCTACCACAATAAACACAAATACACATAACAGCCCCACTGGCCACCTCCTAGGTCCCTAATAAACCATTACAATATTCATAAAACCATTATTTTGTTTACACCCAGGATTATTACATGGGGTTAGGGCTATGTTATTCAGTGAGGGGTTGTATGTTTGTATTCGTAGGGACAGGCAAGGCCGGAGCCAGATGGGGTTCTCCTGCCTCTGTCCTCCCTGTCTCCTGACCCTTCCTGTAGCCGGACAAAGAAGAAGAAGCAGGCACACGGTCTTATTCAAAGGAGGTTTAATATGCCATAAAGTCCAACGTTTCGGCAGTCAAATACTGCCTATCTCAAGGTGAAGGCTACCAAACACAAGAAAACAGTCACAATATATACCACCCCCCCTGATACTCACCCTCCCGGCTCTGCCACATAACCAGGATGCTGACGCCCACCTGATGACGTCAGAGCTACCATATGGCGCCCCCTAGTGACGTCAGACGTCTAGGTCTAAATCCCTGGCAATACAGCATAGAGCTGCCTTGGAGGACTGCAGCAACAGCCACACATGGGGGAGTGTTCAGTCTGGGGAGAGGTGTGGCTGAGGCTGCAGTCCTCCAAGACAGCTCTATGCTGTATTGCCAGGGATTTAGACCTAGACGTCTGACGTCACTAGGGGGCGCCATGTGGTAGCTCTGACGTCATCAGGTGGGCGTCAGCATCCTGGTTATGTGGCAGAGTGGGGTGGGGTTGCATCCCTTGTTTTTATGACTTTCTAATAAAGATAGATTTTTGCCAGACCTGCCTCTTCTCTGGATCATGGTGCGCTGCACTTTCTCTAGGGCAGGCCTGCACAACTCCAGTCCTCGAGGGCCGCACACAGGCCAGGTTTTTAGGATATCCCTACTTCAGCACAGCTGGCTCAATTAGTGTCTCAGTACGACTGAGCCACTAATTGAGCCAGCTGTGCTGATTTAGGGATATCCTGAAAACCTGGCCTGTTTGCGACCCTCGAGGACTGGAGTTGTGCAGGCCTGCTCTAGGGTATGGGAGACTGCCTGACGGTTGGCTGGGTTATGGGAGACTGCCTGACACTTTTATGGGAGTCTGCCTGACACTTGGGTGGGTGGGAGACTGTCTGACACTTGGGTTGACTGCCTGACACTTTGACTGCCTGACACTTGGGTGGGTGGGTGGGAGACTGCCTGACACTTGGGTTTGACTGCCTGACACTTATGACTGCCTGACACTTGGGTGGGTGGGAGACTGCCTGACACTTGGGTGGGTGGGTGGGTGGGTGGGAGACTGCCTGACACTTGGGTGGGTGGGTGGGTGGGTGGGAGACTGCCTGACACTTGGGTGGGTGGGTGGGTGGGTGGGTGGGAGACTGCCTGACACTTGGGTGGGTGGGTGGGTGGGAGACTGCCTGACACTTGGGTGGGTGGGTGGGTGGGAGACTGCCTGACACTTGGGTGGGTGGGTGGGAGACTGCCTGACACTTGGGTGGGTGGGAGACTGCCTGAAACTTGGGGGGGTGGGTGGTAGACTGCCTGACACTTGGGTTGACTGAGATACAATAGGAAAAAACCTGGCGCTTACCTTAAGCTTAATATATGAGGTGTGCTTACAATGTGGCAGTAAGTTAGACCACGGCTCTATGACAGATGCTTTGAGCCAGCATGGAGTTCCCCTCTGCTGCAACCCCAGGGAAGGGTTAATCCGGAACCCTTTTAAAGATATAGAGACATACAAGCAATGGGGGAGCGTGGGATTAGAAAAACATTTGACAATAAAAAACAATAAAATACAATAAAATTAATGTGGTTACAACAATATTGCTGGGGGTTGGTGAAAATATTAAATACACTTACACGGCCATGTGCAAGCGGACACGGTAATGTGGTTTCTTTAAGCAATTCCAGTCACTCCCAACAACAGGTAATGGTGGTTTAGAGGGTTTTGAAATAAATATATAAATATATCTGTACTCACACGGCCATGTGTGAGTCCTTGCAGGAAATTGGTAACTTTGGGGTTAAATTAACCCATCTGCATCTCCCCCCAGTGTAGACTCTTCTTTGTTTGCAACCAACGTGGGATTCTAACTCCAGTATAGTGGTTGGACCCCTGGCCTCCTCGTGCAGTCCAGGATACAGTTTAAGCAGCCGTTATTGCCAATCACGCGTCCGTGATGCAGGAGCTTGGGTTGACTGCCTGACACGTGGGTGGGTGACTGACTGCCTGACACGTGGCTGGGTGACTGACTGCCTGACACTTGGGTGGGTGGGTGGGAGGGAGACTGCCTGACACTTGGGTGGGTGGGTGGGTGGGAGACTGCCTGAAACTTGGGGGGGTGGGTGGGAGACTGCCTGACACTTGGGTGGGTGACTGCCTGACACTTGGGTTGACTGCCTTACACGTGGGTGGGTGACTGACTACCTGACACGTGGGTGGGTGACTGACTGAAACGTGGGTGGGTGACTGACTGACATGTTAGACTGCCTGACACGTGGGTGGGTGGGTGACTGACTGCCTGACATATGGGTGGGTGACTGACTGACACGTGGGTGACTGACTGACACGTGGGTGAGTGGGTTGGTGTCTGTATACATTCTGTCACTGATACACACAGACACTGGGAGGGGGCAGTCACACACACACTGGGGGGGGGGCAGTCACACACAAACACAGAATGGGAGGGGGGCAGACACACACACAGAATGGGAGGGGGGCAGACACACACACACACAGAGAATGGGAGGGGGCAGACACACACACACACAGACTTGGAGGGGGCACTTACACACACTGGGAGAGGGGCATCACACAGTGGCAGGGGGCAGACAGACACACACACAGACACACAGACTGGGAGGGGGCAGTCACACATACACACAGACTGGGAGGGGGGCAGTCAAACATACACTGGGAGGGGGGCAGTCACACACACACAGACTGGGAGAGGGGCAGTCACACACACACAGACTGGGAGGGGGAGGGCAGTCACACACACACAGACTGGGAGGGGGAGGGCAGTCACACACACAAACAGACTGGGAGGGGGGGCAGTCACACATACACTGGGAGGGAGGGGCAGTCACACATACACACAGACTGGGAGCGGGGCAGTCAAACATACACTGGGAGGGGGGGCAGTCACACACACACAGACTGGGAGAGGGGCAGTCACACACACACAGACTGGGAGGGGGAGGGCAGTCACACACACACAGACTGGGAGGGGGAGGGCAGTCACACACGCACAGACTGGGAGGGGGGGCAGTCACACACACATAGACTGGGAGGGGGGGCAGTCACACACACACAGACTGGGAGGGGGGTAGTCACACACACACTGGGAGGGGGGCAGTCACACACACACTGGGAGGGAGGGGCAGTCACACACACACAGACTGGGAGGGGGCAGTCACACACACACACTGGGTGCGGGGGCAGTCACACACACACTGCGAGGGGGGCAGTCACACACCCACACTGGGTGGGGGGCAGTCACACACCCACACTGGGTGGGGGGGCAGTCACACACACACTGGGAGGGGAGGCAGTCACACACACTGGGAGGGGGGCAGTCACACACACTGGGAGGGGGGGCAGTCACACACACACTGGGAGGGGGCAGTCACACACACACTGGGAGGGGGGGCAGTCACACACACACTGGGAGGGGGGCAGTCACACACACTGGGAGGTGGGGCAGTCATACACACACAGACTGGGAGGGGGGCAGTCATACACACACAAACTGGGAGGGGAGGCAGTCACACACACAGACTGGGAGGCAGGCAGTCATACACACACAAACTGGGAGGGGGGGCAGTCACACACACAGACTGGGAGGCGGGCAGTCACACTTGCACAGACTGGAAAGGGGAGCAGTCACACACACACAGACTGGGAGGCGGGCAGTCACACACACAGACTGGGAGGGGGGCAGTCACACATACACTGGGAGGGGGGGCAGTCACACACACAGACTGGGAGGGGGGCAGTCACACACACAGACTGGGAGGGGGCAGTCACACACACAGACTGGGAGGCAGGCAGTCATACACACACAAACTGGGAGGGGGGGCAGTCACACACACAGACTGGGAGGCGGGCAGTCACACTTGCACAGACTGGAAAGGGGAGCAGTCACACACACACAGACTGGGAGGCAGGCAGTCACACACACAGACTGGGAGGGGGGCAGTCACACACACAGACTGGGAGGGGAGGCAGTCACACACACTGGGAGGGGCGGAAGTCACACACACAGACTGGGAGGGGGGCAGTCACACACACAGACTGGGAGGGGGGCAGTCACACACACAGACTGGGAGGGGGGCAGACACACACACACAGACTGGGAAGGGGGCAGTCACACACACAGGCGACATGGGGCTTACCTGTAGTGCCACTGTAGGGAGCCAGAAGTAGTGAGGCTTTTTTCCAGTCTGCCGGCAGTTTCAGTTGCCAGCTGTGAGCCTTCCTTCTGGTGAACACACACACACACACACACACACACACACACACACACACACACACACACACACACACACACACACACACACACACACACACACACACACACACACTACATCCGTCCCTGATACTAAGCCCCGCCCCCGGCATATCCTAAACACTGAATGCAGCATAAATACATAGGGTGACCAGATTTCGAAAATGAAAAACCGGGACACCTTAAAAAATAATTTATTAAACAAATTACATCACGTGACACCCCCCGTTGCCATGACAATGAGACACTTTGATGCCCCTGCAGTGTTAGTGTGTATAGAGGTGGGGGCTTTGCTTGGGCCCTTCAACTCTTACAGCCAGGGCATTATTGGCCAGGAATGCCCAGTTCGGAGGGGATTACTACTTCAAAATGTACTTGATTCGTAACAACATCAAAAAACTCTAATACCAATAACTAACAACCACAGACAATGGTAATCTAAACCATCAAATAAAATGTCTACGGCCCTTGTTCAAGCATGTTTGCGGTACTTACCAGATAAATCAGTGCCTGCAATCCACGACTGTATCCGCCTCTCCGAGTGTCTGAAAGCAATCCAGCGTTCCTGGTGTGTGGCTGAAGAGGTGAGGGACTCCCTCCTCTCAAACGGAAAAGAAGAGCAAAAAATAGAGTTGGAACATACCCATCATACAGGGATGACAGAGAGAGAGACAGAGAATGAGAGAGAGACAGAGAATGAGAGAGAGACAGAGAATGAGAGAGAGATAGACAATGAGAGAGACACAGAGAATGAGAGAGACACAGAGAATGAGAGAGACACAGAGAATGAGAGAGAGACAGACACAGAGGGCCTCATGCAGAGAGCATAGAATTTTCAAATTGGCGAATTTCATAAAAAGTAGCTTTTTTGGAGAGTTTTATTCTCCATATGCAGAAAAGTGCGAATTCTGCTATGTTTAACATGGATGCGTGTGGCGAGTTTGAATGGGAAAGATGCGCGCTTCAGAAATGTGTAAAAAAAAAATCGCGGCTTTTTTCCCCCCTTTGCTATAGGCGGCGAGCGCCATTTTATTGCCAACTTTTCCTGGCGCGGCAAAAATGAGAAAATCGCGCCATTTCCCTGGCGCGAACAGCCGCTACATGCCGTTCGTACCTCTCTGCATTCGGAGAGTTTTAAAAATGGCGAGACGGAGGTTCTCGCCAGCCGCGAGGCGAGTTTTAGCAATAGAAAAAACAAAATGGCGCGTTTTTCGTAACTCGCCATTTTCTGCCGGTTTCTGCGCGAAATTGTACAAAAAATGGCGAATTTTTAAATAACGATGCTCTCTGCATGAGGCCCAGAGAGAGAGAGACAAAAGTAATGTACTGTATAACCATTATACCGTACCCCCTAGTATTCGTGTAATCATTGTCCCACACCCCCTATTACTCATGCTTTGGCAATACTGAAATGTTTTTTTGACATGCCAATCAA